>NC_091978.1:169892467-170139633 GCF_044704955.1 Pristiophorus japonicus | reverse complement strand
GTCCCTCTGTCCCTCTCTCTCTCTTTCTGTCCCTCCCCCTCTCTCTCTCTCTCTCTGTCCCTCCCTCTCTCTCTCTCTTCTCTCTGTCGCGCT
The DNA here is from genome assembly GCF_044704955.1 of Pristiophorus japonicus. Taxonomy (NCBI): domain Eukaryota; kingdom Metazoa; phylum Chordata; class Chondrichthyes; family Pristiophoridae; genus Pristiophorus; species Pristiophorus japonicus. Next base: position 170,139,540 of record NC_091978.1, on the reverse strand, counting down.
CTCTCTCTCTCTCTCGTTTGTGAATACAAGCTTTCAGGAGGTCACTTTTATTCTATTTTTAGGAATGGGCCTGAACCGGGATATTGATGAGTCCTTTTGACCTTTATAGAGGTTTACCTAAAAACATGCTATCCAATGCTGTATCAAGTTCTTTGTCTCCATTCTTGTGTCAAAGCCTGCCCTAAAGATGTCTTATGATTTTGACCACATGTCTTTCTCTGTTTATATTTTCCCAGGGTTTCCTTCCTGTGGAATTTGTGTCTCATCTCTTTTCTCTGTATCCTTCTTTGATCTCATGAGGTCCAAGCCAGATATCTGCTTGCTTCAGAGTGTTACCTCCTTTTATGATGTAGCAAATGTTTACATTAACATCTACCAACTTCCATCCATTAGCTTCGCAAGCAATTCTGTTAATCTAACTACAAATCCTACCTTCACATTATACATAAAGTACATAGACACGGTTCAAGTCTTAACTTAAAAACAACAGATAATCACTTAGCAACAGGGAGATTGTATCTCTCTTCGGCAGGCCCTCGGAGTCGAGGATGACTTGCGTCCACACTAATGAGTTCTCTGGTGACTAACTGAGTCCAATGCGGGACTTACAGTCTCTGTCACAAGTGGGGCAGATGTTGGTTAGAGGGACGGGTGGGTGGGGTGCTTAGGTTGACGTGTGCTGTTTGCGTTTGGCTTCCGCTTGCTCCCGGCAAAGAGACTTGAGGTATTTGGCGCCTTCCCGGTTGCTTCTCCTCCATTTTGAGTGGTCTTGGGCCAGGGATTCCCAGGTGCCACTGGGGATGTTGCACTTTTTCAAGGATGTTTTGAGGGTGTCCATGAAGCGTTTCCTCTGCCCATCTGGGGCTCGCTTGCCATGTCGGAGCTCCGAGTAGAGCGCTTGTTTTGCGAGTCTAGTATCAGGCATGCGGATGATGTGGCCCGTCCATCGGAGCTAATCGAGCGTGGTCAATGCTTCGCTGCTGGGGATGTTGGCCTGAGCGAAAACACTGACGTTGATGTGCCTATCCTGCAAATCCATTGGCAGATCTTATGGAGGCAACGTTGGTGGTACTTCTCCAGTGCTTTGAGATGCCTGCTGTACATTGTCCATGTCTCTGAAGCATATAGGAGGGCAGGTGTCACTACTGCTCTGTAGACCATGAGCTTGGTACCGGGTTTGAGGTCCTGGTCTTCAAACACCCTCTTCCTCAGGCGACCGAAGGCTGCACTGGCACACTGAAGGTGGTGTAGGACTTCGTCATCAACGTCTGCCCTTGTTGACAGTAGGCGCCCGAGGTATGGAAAATAGTCCATGTAGTCCAAGGCCTCATCATGGATTTTGATAATCGAGAGGCAGTCATCATCATCATCATCATCATAGGCAGTCCCTCAGAATCGAGGAAGACTTGTTTCCACTCTAAAAATGAGTCCTTAGGTGGCTGAACAGTCCAATACGACAACCACAGTCCCTGTCACAGGTGGGACAGATAGTCGTTGAGGGAAAGGGTGACTGGGACTGGTTAGCCACACGCTCTTTCCGCTGCCTACGCTTGATTTTTGCATACTCTCGGTGATGAGACTCGAGGTGCTCAGCGCCCTCCCGGATACACTTCCTCCACTTAGGGCGTTCTTTGGTCAGGGACTCCCAGGTGTCAGTGGTGATGTTGCACTTTATCAGGGAGGCTGCTCCCGCTGCACAGCACTGCCCCCCCCCCAGTCATCAAGATCCACGACGCGGCCCTGGACCATTCCCCATACCTCGGAAGCCTCTTATCAACAGGAGCAGACGTTGATGACGAGATTCAATACCGCTTCCAGTACGCCAGTGCTGCCTTCGGTCGCCTGAGGAAAAGAATCCTTGAAGACCAGACCCTCAAATCTGCCACCAAGCTCATGGTCTACAGGGCTGTAGTAATACCCGCTCTTCCGTACGGTTCAGAGACATGGATCATGTACAATAGACACCTCAAGTCGCTGGAGAAACACCACCCAACGATATCTCCGCAAGATCCTGAAAATCTTCTATGAGGACAGACGCACCAACGTTGGCGTCCTCGACCAGGCCAACATCCCCAGCATTGAAGCACTGACCGCACTTGATCAGCTCCGCTGGACAGGCCACATTGTTCACATGCCAGACACGAGACTCCCAAAGCAAGGGGCAGTACTGTGTGGTGGGGCAAGTTGGTAGAGAACCTTTGTCTTACGGATGTTCAGTGTAAGGCCCATACACTCGTACGCTTCGGCGAGGATGTTGACGATGGCTTTGGAGTTCGACCTCCAAGTGTGCGCAAACGCAAACGTCGTCTGCATACTGTCATTCAATGACAGAGGCTGGGACAACCTCGGATCTGGATTGGAGGCGATAGAGATTGAACAGTTTCCCGTTTGTTCTGTAGATTAGCTCCACTCCAGCGGAGAGTTTATTGAGATGGAGCATTGCAGCAAAGAAGATCGAGAAGAGCATTGGTGTGATGACGCAGCCATGCTTGACCCTGTCTATTGGGTCTGTGGTGGATCTATTGATCAGGATCACGGTTTGTATGTCATCGTGAAGCAGGCGGAGGATCGTGACGACCTTTTGAGGGCAGTCAAATTTTAGGAGGACACTCCATAATCCCTCCCAGTTGACAGTGTCGAAGGCCTTTGTGAGGTCAAAGGCGGCCATGTACAGAGGCTGATGCTGCTACCTGCATTTTTCTTGAATTTGACGCGCGGTGAAGATCATGACCATTGTGCCCCTTTGTGGGCGGAATCCGCATTGTGACTCTGGAAGGAGTTCTTCAGCCACTGGGAGAAGGCGATTAAGGAGGATTCTTGCAATGACTTTCCCTGTGGCAGACAGCAGGAAAACTCCTCTGTAATTACAGCAATCGGACTTGTCACCTTTCTTGAAGATGGTCACGATTACGGGGTGTCTCAGATCTCCTGGCATGCTCTCCTCCTTCCATATAAGAGAAATGAGTACATGGATTTGCACCAATAGTGCTTCTCCGCCATGCTTTAGTGCTTCGGCGAGGATTCCATCTGCTCCTGAGGCCTTGTTCCTCTTCAGTTGTTGGATGGCCTTTTCAACCTCATGCCAGGCTGGGGTTGTGTTGAGATGGTGGCAGGAAGCATGCTGCGGGATGGAGCCGAGGACACTTGCATCGAAGACAGAGTCTTAGTTAAGGAGATCTTCAAAATGCTCCTTCCAACGGGCACTGACTGCCTCCCTGTCGTTGATGAGTACCTCTCTGTTCTTGACCCTCAGTGGGGTAGGACCTTGGGTGTTTGGGCCATAGGTAGCCTTGACTGCGTTAAAGAATCCATGCACTTCCATCCATTATGTTCGCAAGCAATTCTGTTAAGCTAACTTCAAATCCTACCTTCGCATTATACGTAAAATACATAAACAAGGTTCAAGTCTTAACTTAAAAACAACAGATCATTGTCTAGCAACAGAAAGATTGTATATTGTACCCTCCGTAGGAAACCAAAATATTAGCACTTCTAAGCATCCATGTGATCCAGGGAGACTTTTCGTCTGCAATTAGAACATAATCATTTAAACACCGTTTGCATCACGGTTTAAATCGCATAACCATATACATGTTTAGGCATCTTTAGTTTCTAACAGACCCCACCTTGAGAGGAAGAAAACTCTTATTTTGACCTCTCATTTATGAATCTCTACTAACTGTGCCAATTCTAGATTATTGGTTCGATGGTCCAGCATCTCAAATAACATGACATAATTGGAACTATGAAGATCAGGCATTGAGCAATTACTAGGGCTGCTGATACCATTCATGCCCAAGGATGCTGACTACCATTATAGGCTACTTCCCACTACTTGTGGTTCCCTAACTTGCTCATTGCTTTCTCAATTTGGGCATTGTCTTGCTGCATTTTAACCAAGTGTTTCTGGGAGGTACTACTTCTGTCAATAATAAACTTTAAACTGAGAGTTAGAGGTGGAATCGGATGTCTGAATTTCACCACCGCCTCTCGGGCTTCCTGCTGCATAGTAATATTTACTTGTATTTGGGTTGTATTTGTATTTGTATTTGAGTTCTTACGGGAATCAAGTGAACGTTTCCTACCCTTGTCATTTCAGTAGTCTTAAGCAAAAGGTTGGCCATCTGACCTGACTGGTGTCTAGCCCATGGGTATATTGGGTAGCAGGGGTGGTGATACAATAGCGTCCCTGACTTAGATAACTAACCCGAGTGTGATTATTGCCCGATGTTTGTACTTGGATCAATAGTAGACCGAACAGAAGGTTTACTCTCAGCCGGAATGGAATACTGCTTAACGGAAGAGTGGGAGGGTCCTCATCTCCTGACTTTCTATCACAATCATGTTTGGACTTGGCGAAAACGTATGAATTTATCTACATTATATTGCATCTGCCAAGAATTTGCCCACTCACCTAACCTGTCCAAGTCACCCTTCAGCCTCTTAGCATCCTCCTCACAGCTCATACCGCCACCCAGCTTAGTGTCATCTGCAAACTTGGAGATATTACATTCAGTTCCTTCGTCTAAATCTTTAATGTATATTGTAAATAGCTGGGGTCCCAGCACTGAACCTTGCAGTACCCCACTAGTCACTGTCTGCCAGCCAGTTTTCTATCCACGTCAATACGTTACCCCCAATACCATGTACTTTAATTTTGCACACTAATCACTAAACGGGTACAAATTGCATCCATGACATTCCACCAACCCTTACTTTTATCATGGATTGCTCGTGGGAGTGACGCCTTAAGTTGCTGTGAGGCACTTGCAACAGAATTTGTTTTAAGTCTTTCAACTCCCAACTCGGGGTGACAGTGACGGAAATCACTCTAGTCACTTGTTAAGGCAACTGGATTCATCCCCCAGTTTATTTGCCCCAATTCTTCGGCCAGTCCGGTGAGGTCAAACTTCTTCTGGTAGTGGATATTTCCTTCTTTGGAGATAGGTTGGAGGCTATAAAGGAGGTATCATTATCGAATAATTCATCCGAGTGTGTCAGGTCACCAAATTGAGTGGTAGTAGTGACTATATTAACCTACTTGGTTTTTACTGGGGCAGTTTGTCCTGGAAAGGGAGGGAGATGCGCAGAGTGCAGGACTGTTTTGGTAGATGGGGTTATTATTGCACTGGGCTTTTTTTGTTAGATCGTGCAAATTAATAATGGGATTCCTGGGTTTAAGGTGACTGACTGCTGCAACAGCCATCGTTTGTCTCCCCAGTTTTCCCTTCAATTCCATGATTTGTAATTCGCATTGAGTGTGGTCGGTGCTCGCCAGAGGGGAGTAATTCTCTCAAGGCCCCCCTGCCATCCTCGAGATCAGGGATTCATTTTTAATTTCTAAAGCCTTGTTATCCTCATAGGCCTGATGGTGGCATCTTGAAGCAACTCATGCTTCATCTGCCGAGGCTCGCTCTTGAAGCAGAAGGGCACAGGTTGTGACGTGTCTGTCCTGCCAGTTCTTGTAACTCCCTTTCAAGTTGTGCATTTCTCTCTTTCAGGAGTACAACTTTGCCTCCCTAGCGAATGGCACATAAGTGGGTTGTGTAAGCCAGCCTTTTTCTTGCTTCCTTAACTTTACATTTCTTCGCATCTACCTGGGATGCTATCTCGCCCCAAATCTCAAGAGTAACTCTTCTCACTCTTCTTGTCACCCTGCACTATCTTGGTTACCGCTTGGGGCCTCTAACTTATCCTAACTTGTTCGCAACTTTGTCTCTAAAATATGCAGCTGCCATCCCGATAACAATGCCAAATATCTTTATAAACCGAGACCGTCCTCAACTCTTTTCGACCACAATAACCCTTTTGCACTCTTATCTGGCTCGCCAATTTGTTGGAAATAACCTCTTTACGGTTATCTCTGGTCAATTTAAATAATCAGGTTCAAGTGCAAACCGGTAAATTGTGTTTAATCAGAGTTGAAGATGGAATGTAACACATCAGTTATAAGGCAAAAACACATAACCGTGACATGTAGTTGATACCGATCCAATTGAACAGACGGTTGATACATGTGAGCAATTCTCTTCCTTTCGTCTAGAGCTGCTTTTTCTCTCTCTCTTCCGTCTGAGTACAAGCTTTCAGAAGGTCACTTTTATTCTATTTTTAGGGATGGGCCTCAATCGGGATATTGTCAAGATCTTTTGACCTATGGCGGTTTCCCTAAAAACTTGCTATCCAATGCTGTATCAAGCTCTTTGTCTCGATTCTTGTGTCAAAGCCCGCTCTAAAGATGTCTTACGATTTTGACCACATGTCTTTCTCTGTTTATATTTTCCCAGGGTTTCCTTCCTGTGAAATTTGTGTCTTGTCTCTTTTGTCCATATTCTTTGATCTCATGAGGCCCAAGCCAGAAATTTGTCCGCTTCAGAGTGTTACCTCCTTTGACGTAGCAAATGTTTACGTTCACTTCTACCAACTTCCATCCATTATCTTCGCAAGCAATTCTGTTAAGCTAACTTCAGATCCTACCTTCGCATTATACATAAAATACATAAACAAGGTTCAAGTCTTCACTTAAAACCAACAGATAATTGCTTAGCAACAGGGAGATTGTACCCTCCGTACCCTCCTTAGGAAACCAAAACATTAGCACCTCTAAGCATTCATTTGATCTGAGGAGACTTTTCGTCTGCAATAACCATTTAAACACAACATTCTTCACGTAAGTTTTACTCGCACAATCATATACATTTTTAGGCACCTTTAGTTTCTAACATTTGTAAATGCTCACAATTATCTATTCTCTATTTGCTTTCTTCGTTTGTTTTCCACAACTAATAAACTGAATTGTCTATTTATTCAGTTATAAATCTCCATATCATCATCTTTCAATATAGTTTTTTTTTTAAAGCATTTATTGCAGTTTGCCTAACTTTTTACTTACTCATCGCATACCAATTTTGTTGCTTTAAATCATAGTTATAAGTTTCCAGGGTACTGTAATTTTGTTTCTGACAAATAATTATTTTGTATTTTCTCTACAGCAACGCTCTTGGTGGCAATAAATGAACTCCGAAAGAGTGCTCGAGCTAAAGGCATAACCTTTTATCAGTATGGTATGCCAGTTTTATATTTAATATTACAGTAAACTTTTTTTTTCAGGCGCAAATTTTCTGCACCTACATGGAGTAGGGAATGTATATGTGCAGAGAAATATTTCACAAAGCTGAATTAAGTATTTACTGTAGATGTTAATGTGAGTGGGGTTGAATATTAACACTAATTAAAATAGAAGCAAAAGTTCCAAATGTCCATTCCTCTGTTTCTACATGTGAGATCCATTTAATTTGGGCTCGTTCAAACTACCCTTCCAGCTTGTGCGACGTGAATACTCACATACCCGTTCACACTGAGACAATAACGGGCAATTGGCTCATTCAGGATTCTTAGCCAGCAGTTGAAAATTGGTGCCAATCAGTTTCTTGCCTGATAAACAGGCAGCCGAAAGCTGAAACCTCAAGGCCCTAACTGACAAGCTGCAAACCAAACTGTTTTGGCAGAGCGGCTGCTTACATATGCAAATTAGGGTCCTACGCTGGTTGTAGGATCCAGTTTGCAATTTCTACGTATAAATGGGTGGAGCATGCGTCATGCACAATCCGTCCATTTGTACAAGGCATTGAGCAGCCTAAATGGACTATTGGTAGCCACTTGTAAGAACAGGCGTGGTCCTCTGACTCCAAAATACAATTACAGCCCACTGTCAGCTCATGCTTGATCCCATTCAGGATTGGTTCTGTTGCCCTATTGAAATGAATATTAACTGAGTGGAAGGAGATTTCATGAACCGTGAAATGCTGGTTCTGCCAACTGAGTCATTTATTTGTAAAGGACAGTGATCACCGCAAAGCAAAAGTACAATTAACCTCTAGCACCACAAACCTATTGCACAGATAATACAGAATCAATGACATTACATACTTTTTTGAATTACAGTTCATTCTTTTCTGTTAAGTCTCTATCACGTCTTGATGGACATCAACTGCATATTACGGTACTGAAACTGCGACGCCACGACAATATGCATTTATATAGTGCCTTCAAAGTAGAAAAATGCACCAAGGAACTTCACAGCCGCCATTTAAAAAAAAACACACCAAGCAAAGAAAGAAATGTTAAAACTGGTAAACAAAATCTTGGTGAAAGAGATAGATTTCAAGAAGTGTCTTAAAGGAATAGAGGGAGGGAACGGTAATTTCAGAGCGCGGGCCCAGGCAACTGAAGAAATGGGCACTAATGGTGTGGTCAGGAGTGGGGTGCACAAGAGGCAAGAGATGGAGAAACAACGAGCTCGAGGGGGGGGTGGGGAGGTAGGGCTGGAGGAGGGGCAAGGCCATGAAAGGATTTTTAAATATACGGTAAGTGTTTTAAATTTGAGGTCTTCGGGTCCAGAATGCGATGTAGATCTGTGAGGACACTGATGATGGATGAGTGTGACATGGTGCAGTTAGGATATGGGCAGCAGAACTTTGGATGAACTGGTTTATGGAGGGTAAAGGACGGGAGGCTGACCAGGAGAACATTGGAGTAATTACATTTTTAGGTAACAAAGTCATGGATGAGGGCCTCAACAGCGGATGGGCTGAGGTAGGTGCGGCCGTTGTGATGGAGAGAATATAGGATCAGAAACTTTGAATGGCGGAGGAGACTGAGACCCAATAGCACTTGACATGGCCCAGACAAATCTGGTGATAGATGGATAAACCAGTTGTGTGGCAGATATGCTGAAGTCTATTCTCCTTAGACTTGAAGGAGTGAATTTGGGGACCATACCGGGGGAGCGACTAGAATGGGAGTTTTGTTTTGCTGGTGACTAGGGCATGAAAGGTGAGGGAGTGGTTGACCAAATCGACAGCAGCTGAAGTATTGGGGCCAATGGAGTGATGATTCAAAGGGCAGTTGCTGTAATCCATTCAGTAAATTTTATACAGTACATGTATGGATCATCTGTCATTCAGTTATTATTTCAGTTTAATTAGTTTATTTTTGATGAGAACTACATAAACATTAAAATACGCTCACCTCCATCAATGCATGTTATTACACACCTTAAATTCTCTTGGCAAGTAAATACTGATTAATTTAGCTGCTTGTAAAGTCTTTTTTACATTCTTGTTTGGGGTGAGACAGAACATTTGCTGGAACAGCTGCTTAATTCTGTATCAATATAAATCGGTGATTTTATTGGGTTAATGCACTACGTAGCATAAATTTGAGAATAACATGTAACAAACTTATTTGTCCAAATACAAAGTAAATTGATGAGGTTTGTTGAGCATTATCTCAGTAGCCCTTGATCTAACACCTACAACTATGCTGATAGCAGTTCTGTCAATAGGCCTGCTTTAAAGAAAGCCATGTTTGATAATGACACTTAATTTAAAGACTTAAGTAGTCGTTTTGGAAGTTCCCAATGTGGAGCCTCACCTGCAGGGAATACACATCTGGAATTTGGACATGTGCCAATCGTGATTTTCTGTGTCAATTTTAGTGCAAATTCTTTTCATCTTGAGCAGGCCGCATAATAAACATAAGAAATAGGAGTAGGCCATACGGCCCCTCGAGCCTGCTCCGCCATTCAATAAGATCATGGCTGATCTGATCATGGACTCAGCTCCACTTCCCCGCCCGCTCCCCAAAACCCCTTATACCCTTTTCGTTCAAGCAACTGTCTATTTCTGTCTTAAGTTTATTCAATGTCCCAGCTTCCACAGCTCTCTGAGGCAGCAAATTCCACAGATTTACAACCTCAGAGATGAAATTCCTCCTCATCTGTTCTAAATGCGCGGCCCCTTATTCTAAGATCATGCCCTCTAGTTCTAGTCTCCTCCATCAGTGGAAACATTCTCTCTGCATCCACCTTGTCAAAACCCCTCGTTATCTTACACGTTTCGATAAGATCACCTCTCATTCTTCTGAATTGCAATGAGTAGAGGCCCAACCTACTCAACCTTTCCTGATAAGTCAACCTCCTCATCCCTGTAATCAACCTAGTGAACCTTCTCTGAACTGCCTCCAAAGCAGGTATATCCTTTCATAAATATGGAAACCAAAATTGCACGCAGTATTCCAGGTGTGGCCTCACCAATACCTTGTATAGCTGTAGCAAGACTTCCCTGCTTTTATACTCCTCCCCCTTTGCAATAAAGGTCAAGATACCATTGGCCTTCCTGATCATTTGCTGTACCTGCATACTATCCTTTTGTATTTCATGCATAAGTACCCCCAGGTCCCGCTGTACTGCGGCACTTTGCAATCTTTCTCCATTTAAATAATAACTTGCTCTTTGATTTTTTTTCTGCCAAAGTGCATGACCTCACACTTTCCAACATTATACTCCATCTGGCAAATTTTTGCCCACTCACCTGACCGAATTTTGCTTTTCCAAATGTCCTGCTACTGCTTCATTAACAATGGACTCCAACATTTTCCCAACCACAGATGTTAGGCTAACTATCTAGTTCTGTCTTAAATTTATTAAAGTCCCAGCTTAAGCTCCTCTCTGAGGCAGCGAATTTCACAGATTTACAACCCTCTGAGAGAAGAAATTCCTCCTCATCTCAGTTTTAAATGGGCGGCCCCTTATTCTAAGATTATGCCCTCTAGTTCTTGTCTCCCCTATCAGTGGAAACATTCTCTCTGCATCCACCTTGTCAAGTCCCCTCATAATCTTATACTTTTCGATAAGATTACCTCTCATTCTTCTGAATTCCAATGAGTAGAGTCCCAATCTACTCAACCTTTCCTCATAAGTCAACCCCCTCATCTCCGGAATCAACCCAGTGAACCTTCTCTGAACTTCCTCCAAAGCAAGTATATCCTTTCGTAAATATGGAAACCAAAACTGTATGCAGTATTCCAGGTATGGCCTCATCAGTTCCCTGTATTAACTGTAGCAAGACTTCCCTGCTTTTATACTCCATCCCCTTTGCAATAAAGTCCTAGATTCCATTGGCCTTCCTGATCACTTGCTGTATCTGCATGCTAACCTTTTGTGTTTCATGCACCATGACCCCCAGGTCCTGCTGTACTGCAGCATTTGCAATTTTTCTCCCTTTAAATAATAACTTGCTCTTTGTCCCAAGGTGCTTCACACGAGTATTATGAGACGAAAAAATTTGACACTGAGCCACAGAAGGAGAAATTAGGGCAGATGACTGAAAGCTTGGTCAAAGAGGTAGGTTTTAAGGAGTGTCTTAAAGGAGGAAAGAGAGGTGGAGAGGCGGAGGGTTAGGCCAGGAATTCCAGAGTTTAGGGCCTAGGTAACAACGCGCAGCCACCAATGGTTGAGCGATTATAATCAGGGATGCTCGAGGGCAGAATTAGAGGAGCGCAGGAGGCTGAAGGAGATTAGAGATGGGAAGGGGCAAGGCCATGGAGGGATTTGAAAACAAGGATGAGAATTTTGAAATTGAGGCGTTGTTTAACCGGGAGCCAATGTAGGTCAGTGAGCACAGTGGTGAGTGGGACTTGGTGCAAGTTAGGACACGGGCATCTGAGTTTTGGATCACCTCTCGTATAGGTAGGGTAGAATGTGGGAGGCCAACCAGGACTGCTTTGGAATAGTCAAGTCTAGAAGTAACAAAGGATGAATGAGGGCCTCAGCAGCAGATGAGCTGAGGCAACAGCGGAGACGAGCGATGTTATGGAGGTGAAAATAGGCGGTCTTAGTTATGCTGCAGATATGTGGTCGAAAGCTCATTTCAGGGTCAAATATTACACCAAGGTTGTGAACAGTCTGGTTCAGCCACAGACAGAAGTTGGGGAGAGGGATGGATTCAGTGGCTAGGGAATGGAGTTTGTGGCGGGTACCAAAAACAATGGCTTGGGTCTTCCTAATATTTAATTGGAGAAAATTTCTGCTCATCAAGAACTGGATGTTGGACAAGCAGTCTGACAATTTAGAGCCCAAGGAGGAATCAAGAGAAGGGGTAGTGAGGTAGAGCTGGGTGTCATCATCGTACATGTGGAAACTGACGCTGTGTTTTTGGATAATGTCGCCAAAGGGGCAACATGTAGATGAGAAATAGGAGGGGGCCAAGGATAGATCCTTGGTGGACACCCGAGGTAATGAGGCGGGGGTGGGAAGACAAGCCGTTGCAGGTGATTCTCTGGCTACGATGGGATAGATAAGAATGGAACCAGGCGAATGCAGTCCTACCCAGCTGGATGATGGTGGCGAGGCATTGGAGAAGGATAGAGTGGTCAACCGTGTCAAAGACTGCAGACAAGTCATGAAGGACGAGGAGGGATAGTTTGCCTTTATCACAGTCGCAAAGTATGTCATTTGTGACTTGGATGAGAGCCGTTTCAGTACTGTGTCAGGCGCGGAAACTGGATTGGAGGGAATCAAACATGGAATTGCGGGAAAGATGGGTGCGGATTTTGGAGGCGACAGCACGTTCAAGGACGAGAACCACATTGCCAGTGGCTGTGAAGGTTGTGTGGTCATCAACTTTTATGCATTGAGCTCATTCCAGGCTGAAGCTGGAGATATTTGCAACATTTCGCAGTTTGCTGTCCGTTGTTGTGTAAGGGAGGTCATTGAGGCTCAGAGAGCTGACTGCATTTCGTACTCTCTTGCCAGAGACCTGCAAGCAGAGCGAGCACACGGCTTCGCTAGGAGTGCAGGCATCCCCATGGTGCAAAGTGCCACTGATTGGACATGCATTGCTTTGTGGTTGCCACATGTCAACTCTGACATGTACCGCAACCGAAAGGGATTGCACTCCCTCAGCATCCAGCTAATTTGCTAATGATGCAGATCAGTGCCCAGTATCCTGGCAGCAGTCATGATGCCTTCATTCTGTGGCAGTCCACTGCCATCTGTATTTGAGGCACAATGCCAAACAGTGGTTACTGGGCGACAAGGACTACCCACTGACGAAATGGCTCATGTCTCTGATGCATGATTAGTGAAGACAAACATAGGTCCCTTGCAGTCAGAATCAGGTGAATTTATAATGGGAAACAAAGAAATGGCAAACCAGTTGAACAAATACTTTGGTTCTGTCTTCACGAAGGGAGACACAAATAACCTTCCGGAAATAGTGGGGGACTGAGGGTCCAGTGAGAAGGAGGAACTGAAGGAAATCCTTATTAGTCGGGAAATTGTGTTGGGGAAATTGATGGGATTGAAGGCCGATAAATCCCCAGGGCCTGAGGGTCTGCATCCCAGAGTACTTAAGGAAGTGGCCCTAGAAATAGTGGATGCATTGGTGATCACTTTCCAACAGTCTATCGACTCTGGATCAGTTCCAATGGACTGGAGGGTAGCTAATGTAACACCACTTTTTAAAAAAGGAGGGAGAGAGAAAATGGGTAATTATAGACCAGTTAGCCTGACATCAGTAGTGGGGAAAATGTCAGAATCAGTTATTAAAGATGTAATAGCAGCGCATTTGGAAAGCAGTGACAGGATCGGTCAAGTCAGCATGGATTTATGAAAGGGAAATCATGCTTGACAAATCTTCTGAAATTTTGTTGAGGATATAACTAGTAGAGTGGACAAGGGAGAACCAGTGGATGTGGTGTATTTGGACTTTCAAAAGGCTTTTGACAAGGTCCCACACAAGAGATTGGTGTGCAAAATCAAAGCACATGGTATTGGGGGTAATATACTGACGTGGATAGAGAACTGGTTGGCAGACAGGAAGCAGAGAGTCGGGATAAACAGGTCCTTTTCAGAATGGCAGGCAATGACTAGTGGGGTACCGCCAAGGTTCAGTGCTGGGACCCCAGCTATTTACAATATACATTAATGATTTAGACGAAGGAATTAAATGTAATATCTCCAAGTTTGCAGATGACACTGAGCTGGGTGGCAGTGCGAGCTGTGAGGAGGGTGCTAAGAGGCTGCAGGGTTACTTGAACAGGTTGGGTGAGTGGATAAATGCATGGCAGATGCAGTATAATGTGGATAAATGTGAGGTTATCCACTTTGGTGGCTAAAACAGGAAAGCAGAATATTATCTGAATGGTGACATTAGGCAAAGTAGAGGTGCAACAAGACCTGTGTGTCATAGTACATCAGTCATTGAAAGTTGGCATGCAGGCACAGCAGGCTGTGAAGAAGGCAAATGGCATGTTGGTCTTCATAGCGAGAGGATTTGAGTATAGGAGCAGGGAGGTCTTACTGCAGTTGTACTGGGCCTTGGTGAGGTCATGCCTTGAATATTGTGTATAGTTTTTGTCTCCTAATCTGAGGAAAGACATTCTTGCTATTGAAGTGCAGCGAAAGTTCACCAGACTGATTCCCAGGATGGCAGGACTGACATATGAAGAAAGACTGGATTGACTAGGCTTATATTCACTGGAATTTAGAAGAATGAGAGAGGATCGCATAGAAACATATAAAATTCTGATGGGATTGAACAGGTTAGATGCAGGAAAAATGTTCCCTATGTTGGGGAAGTCCAGAACCAGGGGTCACAGTCTTAAGGGTAAGGGGTGGTAAGCCATTTAGGACTGAGATGAGAAACTTTTTCACTCAGAGAATTGTGAACCTGTAGAATTCTCTATCACAGAAAGTTGTTGAGGCTAATTCGTTAGATATATTCAAAAGGGAGTATATGTGGTCCTTGCAGCTAAAGGGATGAAGGGGTATGGAGAGAATGCAGGAATGATGTTGCATGATCAGCCATGATCATATTGAATGGTGGTTCAGGCTCGAAGGGCTGAATGGCCTACTCCTGCACCTATTTTCTATGTTTCTATATTGCATAGAAACGTAAACTAATCATTATTCTGTGTTCCTTAGTGCCTTTCTTCCATGTGCCTTTGCCTCTCCTAGTCCTCCTATGTAGTGCTACACCATTGCTGGTGAAAGGCTGCTGACTTTCAGTGGGGGAGACTGGATATGTTGATGGGGTTAGATGAAGTAGGGTGGGAGGGGGCTTGTGTGGAGCATATACACTGACGTAGACTAGTTGGGCCAAATGGTAATTTTTCCTATAAATATATACTAGTTTATGATGAAATCACCATCAAAAACTAAAAAAGAAATAATTTGTGTGATTAGTTTGCCAGGATTAGACGGACTTTAATACACATCACGAGAGGTCTTTGTATAGTTGTATCTGACTCCTGTAACAAGATATATGATTGCCTGGAAAGGCTGTGCCTCTAGGGTAATTTCTTTTTCCATTTTTGTTGAGCTATTTAATGCAATTTTAAAAAATTCATTCATGGGATGTCGCGTCGCTGGCAAAGCCAGCATTTATTGCCCATTCCTAATTGCCCTTGAGAAGGTGGAGGTAAGCCACCGCCTTTATCCGCTGCAGTCCGTGTGGTGAGCAGTTTGGTACAACTTCATTTCAGAGAGCAGTTAAAGAGTCATCCACATTGTGGATCTGGAGTCCCATATAGCCCGGACCAAGATTTCCTTCCCTGAAGGAAATTAGTGAACAATCCGGCAGTTTCATGGTCACCATTACTGATACTAGTTTTTTATTCCAGATTTATTTAATTATCTGTCGAGGTGGGATTTGAACTCTTATCTCCAGATCTTTAGTCCAGGCATCATGATTACTAGTCCAGTAACATAACCGTACCCTATATTGCACATTCCATTGATTGATTAATGAACTTTTCAATTGTACTGGTTAAGTGGCATGTTAGTTGCTTGAGAAACATGGTAGTGTCAATGGGCTAGAATTTCCATTGCTTCGCTGCCTGGTTTCTTGGTGTTATTGGCCATTTTGGGCGAGAACCGGGTCGGCGAAATTTTCCACAGCTGAGTTCTGCTGGCGGTTTCGAAGTACCGCTGGGGAGCAGAGCGCCAGTGTGCACTATCCATAGACTGCCATCGCCTGAGTTTTGGCTCAGCGGTGGCCCGTAGGCAAGTTTGAAAAAAAAAAGGATCAGTGGAGCTGGCCAGTAGGTAAGTAGCCCTGCAAAAAAAGGTAAGTAAATGGGTTTTTATTAATTATTTTAAAAGTCTCTTGCAGTGATTTAAGTGAAAAAGGCCCTGAGAATGTGTTCTGATTTTTTTATTTTATGTTTTTTGAAAAAATATTTTTAATGTTTTTCTCCTAGGCCCAACCCCCAGCATCGGTGTAGATTTTTAGTAATAATCGCCTTTTTTTTTAAGAACCACCCAATTGGCCCTTAGATTCCATTTTTTCGTCAAGATTCGGAGTGTAAGGCCCATTTTTTTCACTGGGTGGATTTTTTTCCTTTTTTGGGGGAATTTTTTGCCGGTGATAATTTTGGGAATCTTAGTGGTATTTTGGACGGAAATCCGGCGCTGGCGGATTATTTGGAAATTTTAGCCCAAAGTCTTACAAATTAAACTTAACTATACACAATCTGATTCTATTCCACATAATCTGCTTTATAATATGCTATACTTAACTGCTATGCCAGAATAACTATTTTGTTTCTGGAAGTGAGTTGCTCTTTCATTTGACATTACATTATCAAATACCTAGAAATTTCAAGTGGCGCTCTCTGGAAGTCTCATTAACTATGATATATGGATCAAATAAATATGTGCGCAGATTGGCTGCCACAATACTTAAAAAAAAAACTTAATTGGCTGTGAAGTGCGTTAGGATATCCTGAGGATGTGAAAGGTGGGATATAAATGCTAGTTCTTTTTCTTTCTTTCTGACATAATTGTAGTTCTTTTCAGTACTGACTTTTCAGTGTTTTATTTGTTTTCAATACAGGCTTATAACGTTAAAGATTGGAGTTGTATTATCTGTTTTAATTGTGTGTTATTAATGGCCCAAACCTTTCTTTGGAGATTGTACAAAATGTTTTATATCACATTCTGATTTCCTTCCTAGTTATGAACATTTCATTACCGTTATAAACTTATGATCAGCTGCATGGAGTGCACTGATCATCAGTGTCCACTTTGTTTACTGGCAAAATAAAGGACCCAGATTCAGTAAAATAGCCCCTGAATTCCTCGGTGTGTGTGTGTGTATATATGTGATTTTTGTAAACTGATATTCGGAAATGTTTCTGGTGTTCAGATAATGGTTTTAAGAAAGAAAGACTTGCCTTCATAAAATGCTTTTCGTGGCCTCAAGACCTTGCATAATGTTTTTCAGCACTTTTGAAGTGTAGTCACTAGTATAATGTAGGAAAGGTGGCAGCCAATTTGTGCAAAGCAAGATCCTACACATAGCAATGAGATAATGACCAGATAAACTGATTTAGTGATGTAGGTTAAAGGATCAATATTGGCCAGAGCACGAGGAGAACTTCTCTACTGCTCTTTGAAATAGTACCGTGAGATCTGTTACATCCCCGAGAGGGAAGACAGAGCCCTGGTTTAATATTTCTGAAAGTGCAGAACTCCGAGTAGTGCACTGAAATGTCAGCCTAGATTTTGTGCTCAAGTCCCTGGAGTGGGACTTAAACCCTACAACCTTCTGACTCAGATGCGAGACTGCCACTGCTGAGCGATGGCTGACACCTAAAAGCCACCCTTTTTTGTAAAGTTTTATGATGTAATCTTCACACGCTATGAGATTACTACATGGTGGTAACTGTCTACTATTCTCCAGATATTGGTGTACTCAGAGTAGCCCACGAATGCAGTACTCAGATTCTAAAATAAAGCCTCATGTTTAAGTTGACAATTTTTCATAGTAACTTGGTCATTGTGCCCACAGATCATTAACATGCAACTATATTTGTTTCCTAGTGATGCGTGGTCACGATCCTACCACTAATGTTGTTCTGTTGGAAGATGCAGCTGCTGTAATAGGAGTGCTGTTAGCAGCTAGCTGTATGGGGCTAACCTCTCTCACTGGTAAGACACAATGTTAAAATAATCATTGGATGACCAGTTCATTTATTTCTCATTTTCCTGTTGTCTAAGGTACTCATGTGACTTGTTTTATAGGCATATGAAAAAGCTGTACTATAGCATAAGAGCTACTTTAAATGGTTTTGAAATTAATGGAGATATCAATATTTATTAAATTTACACTTAACCATGCAGTGGGTACTTACTATTACATTTTCTATGATAGTAAATCTTGTAGAAAGCCCTTTTAAAATCTGTCTTTATATTCTCAGAGTAATATAGACATAGCAACATAATGTGTTGGGTAAGAAAAGGGCATTGGTTCATCTGCCCTACGTTTTGAAGCTACCAATTAGATTCCTTACCCGAATTGAAAATTAAATATATCTCCGTATCCCCTTTGATAATGGGGATTCATCCAGTCCTTTCTTTGATTTTCTTTTCCACCACCTTACTGGTAATTTGTTCCACAATTCTATTATCCTCTTACCAAAATGGGTTGCCTCCATTTCCCATTTTCCTTTGACTTTCCCTTAACTTTAAACCATATCCAGAGTCCTTGAATTCTTTGCCTAACAGAAGAACTTTTTTGAATCTAATTTCCCTATATCCCTGAAATTTTTAACGACCTAATAAGTCTCTTCCCCTCATCCACTTCTCAAAATCACTGGATAGACAATCGGCATCACAGCCTCATCTAGACTCCTTTCAATAACCATACAGCCTTTCTGTAATGAGATGAAAACTAAACATAGTACTCCAGATGTCGTCTCTCCAAAGTCAGATACAACTTCCTCATCTCTTACTTTAACCTATAAGTCACGCTTAATTGCACTCTATCAGAGGACCACATCATCAGAACCTTGGGAAGAAACTAAAGAGTAATGTCAACTTGATCCAGAAACTCACAGGAAGCACATGGGGAGCAGATGCTCAAATCCTCCGTACGACAGCACTCGCCCTGGTGAACTCTACAGTGTAATACTGCTTTCCAGCATGGCTATCAAGTCCGCATGTCAAATCCGATGATGTCTAGCTGAATTCTACTATGAAAATTATCACCGGTATGTTCTTATCGACAGCAAAACCTTGGCTGCCCGTGCTTGCAAACATCGCACCACCACATCTATGCCGCGAATGTGCAGTCTCCAGCGAATATAACTGCTACATCAGCAAACACTTGCTGATCCTGTTCCACCAGGACCACTCGGCTCCAGACTTCTACAGCCTTGGTCCAAACATGGACAAAAGAACTGAATTCCAGCGTTGAAGCCTCTGACATCAAGACAGCATTTGATCGAGTGTGGCATCAAGGAGCCCTTGTAAAATTGAAGTCAATGAGAATCGGGCAAAACTCTCCTGGCTGGAGTCATACCTAGCACAAAGGAAGGTGGTTGTTGGAAGCCAATCGTCACAGCACCAGGACATCCCTGCAGACGTTCCTCAGGGCAGTGCAGAAGTTCCTCAGGGCAGTGTCCTCGGCCCAACCATCTTCAGCTGCTTCATCAATGACCATCCCTTCATCATAAGGTCAGAAGTGGGGATGTTCACTGATGATCGCACAATGTTCAGTTCCATTCGCAACTCCTCAGAACATGAAGCAGTCCATGACTGGATGCAGCAAGACTTGGATGACTTCAGGCTTGGGCTGATAAATGGCAAGTAACATTCGCGCCACGCAAGTGCCAGGCAATGACCATCTTCAACAAGCGAGAATCTAACCACCTCCCCTAGATATTCAGCGACAGTACCATCGCCGAATCCCCCCCCACCATCAACATCCTGAGGGTCATCGTTGACCAAAATCTTAACTGGACCAGCTACGTAAATACTGTGGCGACAAGAGCAGGTCAGAGGCTGGGTATTCTGCGCCGAGTGTCTCACCACCTGACTCCTCAAAGCCTTTCTACTACCTACAAGGCACAAGTCAGGAGTGTGATGGATAACTCTCCACTTGCCTGGATGAGTGCAGCTCCAACAATACTCACTAAGTTCAACACCATCCAGGACAAAGCAGCCTGCTTGATTGGCACCCCATCCATCACCTTCAACATTCACTCCCTCCACCACCGTGGCTGCAGTGTATACCACCTATAAGATGCATTGCAGCAACTCGCCACAGCTTCAGCACCCCTCAAACCTGTGACCTCTACCACCTAGAAAGATAAGGGCAGCAGGGAGCACCATCACCTGCAAGTTCCCCTCCAAGTTACACAACATCCAGACTTGGAACTACATCACCGTTCCTTCGTCGTTGTTGGGTCAAAGTCCCTCCCTAACAGCACTATGGGAGTAGCTTCACCACAAGGACTGCAACAGCTCAGGAAAGCGGCTCACCACCACCTTTTCGTGGGCAATAAATGCTGGCCTTGGCAGCGACGCCTACATCCCAGAACGAATAAAAAAAAAAATCCAGGCCGACTTGAACAACCTACCACCAACCCGTCTCAAATCTAGAAGGCCATTTTGGACTGTCATCGAAGACCTCTGCTATCTCCCCTCAGCCTTGATGCTTGGAGGAACTGTGATATATGGAATGGATTCCTTTTGGAGGACCCTAAAGTTCAACCTGAAGGATCAAATCTTCCCCTCAAACTGTGGGCAACCATCAACCATGATCAGAACTGGTCATGGTAGATGCTGCCATCTTCTCCATCGATGGAAGATTAAAACATCCCCATCAAGTGACTGTGGAGCTCCTAATCAGACCCTGGAGCACAACTTGGAGCACTGCCCTCGTAAGATATCTACGCTTTTACACTTGAAGCTTTGGCCTGAATATCCAATTTAGATATTGACATTTGATTTGCTTTGTTGCCATACAGATTAAGAACACCACCACGTTTAAGTCACTGCAAACTATACCTCATACATTTTATTTGCTTTTTTGAATACCTGTGGACACTAAACGGATGCTTTTAATGACCTATCCATCAAACTCCCTTGATTTCTTTCTTGCCATTACCACAAGCATCGTGTTCCACATTTTCAGATTGTTCATGTACTCTCATCACTTAACATTTATCTGTGTTGAATTCCATCTGCTACATCAAGCCATTGATCTATCCTGTTTGGGGGTCTCTGGATTATTGCACATTGGTTGGCTTCATTGCCCACTGCACCAAATTTACCATAATCTGCAAACCTAGACATTTTGGACCATATTCCATCCTCCACTTCATTTGTAAAAATTAGAAACAAGTTCCAATACCAACTCCTGTGAGACACTGCTGGTTTAAACTCTTGACGCCTTCCCTCGCAACATCACACTTTCTACCTTTTTAAGTGCGCATTCATTTGCCATCTGTCCTATGACCATGCAACTTCTGAATTAATCTGTCATGTGGAACAGGGTAAAATGTCATTTATCAGACCTGTAATCTCAAAAGAAATTCAGTAAATTGGTCAAATGTAACTTGGTCCTTCTGACACCATGCTGGATCTCCCAAACCAGACCCTGTCCTTTCAGAAGATCCCTTATGTTATTCCTTTCCAAACCATCATCACATTCAAGATGAGGAATAATGGTTTATATTTTAAGGGTTAATCCTTTGACCCCCTTTTTAAAGAGTATCACATTTGCTACTTTCCAATCCATTTGGCATGTTACTTGATTCCAATCAACTTTGAAAGTTGTTTGTGAGACTCGCAGTTTCTACCTGCACATTTGGTTGGAAGCTGTCAAGCTTGCATCTAATTTAACCCAGGATTCCTGATTCTTTCTACAAATCTGTGATACTGGGGGTTTCCAGTCTAATTGTTTTTATTGTGTGCGGGGTGAGGGGGGGGCAACAGTCATAAAATACTATATAATTTGATCACTTCTCTGTCCTCGTACACCACTTGCCCCTTGCCGCAGGTAAGTGGTCCTCTGCACCGTTCTCAAAGTAGTAATACAGAATATATTTTATATATGTTGTGTCATTGAACTTTTGACTATTTGATATAATTATAATAATCAGCAACTAGATTATGGCCCTGAACTTGGTGCACTCACCGCCCGCTGCCGCCAAGCTTTTTGGGCGGTCTCCCCTCGGTGCCAGTTTCCTCTAGGCCTCTCGCCGGCGGGAGGGGCGAACTGCTGGGAACCGCCCACTGCCGTCCGCTAGCGCGCAAGGCATGTAAGTGTCCTGCCACCTGCTGAGCTGCCAGATTCCTCCAGGCAGGAGTAGGCGGCAGCAGAGGGAAGGTCTAACCAAAACAGTAAGTATGAAGACCTGCGAAAAAAGGTTAGTAAACTTCTTTTATTTTTTTTGTTTACAGTGATTCAGATGGATGGGATCCCCTGAAGGTTTTCCAGTGGCTTTTTTTGTGTAAATTTTTATTTTTATGTGTTCTCCCCCCCCCCCCACCCCCCACCCCCCGGGCCCGACTGAATCCTCAGCGGCACTTTGGCGAGGATTGCATTGCCTCCGAGATTGGGAACTCCTGCCTGCTGCCGCCCACATTCATTTTTTTTGCCACCGGGCGGTCTTTGCAGATCTTTTTGAAGAATCTCCTGACCAAAGTACTGCCAGGTCTCTCGGCAGTCCTTTGGGCGGCCTTATATTTCTACCATTTTCAACGTTTTTGTATGGAAAGAAAATCTCATTACAACAACAGCTTCCATTAATATATCACCTTTAACAGAGTAAAATGTCCCAAAGTGCTTCACAAGAGCAAAGAAAATTTAACACCCAGCCACATTGATGTTAAGGCAGATGAGTGGTAGGTTTTCAGAAGCATCTTAAAGGAGGAGAGAGGTGGAGAGGTTTAAGGAGGGAATTCCAGAGCTTGGGCCCTGGGCAGCTGAAGGAACAGCCATCAATGGTGGAGCGGGTAAAATTGGTTAAATTAGAGAAACCTAGAGAGCCATAATGTCTGAATTTGAAAATAATAGTGTATATTTACAAAAGCTAACACGGTACCATTAATTTTAATTCTATAAAAAAAATATGTTGATTCAGCATATTTTCACATCACTGTCATCTAAGAGATGAAACAAAATAACCTGTTACTTCAACTTACATGCAAAGAATATGTTAACACTATTAAGTGATACAATAGTACTATATTAACAGGGTAGAAATTGCGAGCGGAGGCTTCCCACAGGCGAATGCCTCCGACCTGCAATAAAATCTACAAATTTACCTGGTGGTCTGGGAGATTCGTAGATTCGCGCTCCTGGGCCTCTCCGGGTACCCATGGGTGCATGCAGTTCACAAGTGTTCCTGCGATCATGTGGGCTTGCCCACATAAGGAAATCTCCATTTATGCTTATGGGGTTTCCATTTGTACGGAAACCCCATAAGTATGAATAGGAATCACTTTTTTTAAAAATACACAAACACATGAAATTCAAAAAATTACATATTTAAAATTAATTAAAATGCCATTTAATTAAATATTTTAAACAAAAAAACAATGTTTTATACAGGGTATATGTTTTAACGGGGCTAAAAGTAAACTTCCCTTTTTGGACAGGGTTTTTAATGTAACAATGATAAAGTTTTATTTTGCTATCTTTTTAAAACTCTTGCGCTGGTAAAAACAGGCCTTAAGTATTTCAAGGGCATTCGCTGGGCAAATCGCCCAACTCCCCACCTGCGAATGCCCTTTTCTTTCAGGTTCGTACAATCTATCAAGAGGATTCTTGACAGATCGAAGTTGCAGGTTTCAGCAGATGCACAGTGCATGCCTAAACCTGGAACTTGCGGGGCCCTTACGGGCATGTGCGCAGCCCACAAATCCAGCCCCAACATTTTTTTGAAGAAGAAAATTTCTCGCTGGAAACATGAAGTCAGAAAGTTGTTCCTTTTGTGAGTTGGAACCATATGGAATTTGACCAGAGATGATCAATCAAGATTTAATATATTTTTTCATTGTGAGGGTAGGAGGACCGGTCCTTGAGGCGATGTTATTTTTCCATAGCCTGATCTTGTCTTTTCATTGCCTAATATGAGCTAAGTAGCTGTAAATTGAAATAAATATTTTTTGAAGTGCTAGTTTATAAATCAATATCTATCTTCCAAAAACAAAATACTACAGATGCTGGAAATCTGAAATAAAATCAGAAAATGCTAGAAATACTCAACAGGTCAGGCAAAATCTGTGGGGAGAGAAACAGGTTCCAGATCATAACTACTGCTCCCATTTTTTTCCCAGAAAGCAACTGTTTGGTAATGATTCTGCTGTAGACCCTTCTTTTGTTTTTTCTTTTGTCCCATTACCACGCACCATCATCCTTTTAATCACTCTGGCTTTCCCTTTTTGTTTTTTCCTCTCCCTCCATCCTTTCCCTGCCTCTGTACTTTTTTAAAACCTGTTGCATCTCTATCTTTTACCAGCACTGATGAAAGGTAATTGACCTGAAACATTACCTCTATATTTCTCTCCACAGATGCTGCCTGACTTAAAGAATATTTCCAGCATTTTCTGTTACTATTTCTGTATGTCATCCATAGGAACTAAGGGAAACCTAAATGGTTGCTAAATAAGAATTATTTTGAGTTAGCACTTTACATTTGATAATTCAAATGTATACTTGTCCCATGTTTTAGTGTCTGTACAAGCAGCTCTACACAACCTGTTTTTATGAATCAGAGTCCATGGCACTGGATACAGAAAATGTAGAGTATAGGTTTATTGATTGTGCTTTAATGGTTGTACAATTGCCTAAAATTTAGGATTGGAATGTTCCCACATATACTTTTTTTAAATGCTTTGGTGTCTGGCACTACTGAGCAGCTTGAGCAGTTACTCACATTCTGTGTTTCCTATTACTCAGGTAATCCCTATTATGATAGCATTGGCTCGCTTGGTGTTGGAACACTCTTGGGTACAGTTTCAACATTTTTGATCTACTCCAACACTGAGGCTCTGATTGGGAGGTCTATCAAGCCAGAAAATGTACAAAGGCTTACCGATCTTCTGGAGAATGACCCTTCCGTAAGGTAATTGGGTGGGTTGCTCTCTCATCCATAGGAACTAAGGGAAACCTAAATGGCTGCTAAATAAGAGTTATTTTGAAGTGGTGAATCCAGTCAGTTGTAGAGCATAGAGGGGAAACTTTCTTCTGGGGTGCAAAAGATTGCTTGGGTATGTGGCAGAGCCTGTCCTTTTTCCATCATTTAAATTAATGGGTGAGAAAAAGGGCAAGCTCTGTTAAGGGCATTCGATCTTTTTTGTCCAATTTTCTTCTCTGCGCTGCACCCAGATAATCCTTTACATCCAAGCGCAATTAAGAGGACAATCTGCCATTTATGTTTTGCATAACTGATGATGATTTTTCTTTAAACTGTAGCATCATAATAAAAGTTCTGGTTCTCAAATGTATCAGCAAGGAAGATGAGAATGTAGGAGAAAAGGAGCAAAAATGTCCTTAACAATGATCTAACACTAAAATAGAGACTGCAATGTATAAAAAGTGAGAGAGGATATTGGCTCAGAAAATCAAGATGTAGAATCAGTCTGGGTGGAGCTAAGGAGCACAAAGGGGCAGAAAACATTGGTGAGACTTGTCTATAGGCCTCCAAACAGTAGTGGTAATGTAGGGGACGGCATCAAACAGGAAGTTAGAGATGCATGTAACAAGGATACTACAGTAATCGTAGGTGACTTTAATCTACATATAGACAAACCAAATTAGTAATAATATTATGGATGATGAATTCCTGGCGTGTGTACGAGATGGTTTTTTAGACCAGCACATTGAGGAGTCTACTAGGGAACAGGCTATCCTAGATTGGGTATTGTGCAATGAGAAGAGGTTAATTAACAGTCTTGTTGTGCAGGGTCCTTTATGGAAGAGTGACCATAACATGATTGTGGAAAGTGAAGTAGCCCAATCCGAAACTAGGGTCCTAAATCTAAACAAAGGAAACTACTAAGGTATGAGGAATGAATTGTCTATGATAGATTAGGAAGATTCATTAAAAGGCATGATGGTGGAAAGGCAATGGCTAACATTTAAGGAAAAAATTGCATGAATTGCAACAGTTATACATTCCTTTCTGGCACAAAAACCCAAAAGGAAAAGTGATCCAACCATAGCTAAGAAAAGAAATTAAGGATAGTATTCGATCCAAATAGGAGTCATACAAAGTTGCCAGAAAAAGTAGCAAGCTTGAGGATTGGGAGCAGTTTAGAATTCAGCAAAAAAGGACCAAGAAATTGATTGAGGGGAAAAATAAGAGTATGAGAATAAACTTGCAAGGAACATAAAAACCGACTGCAAAAATTTCTACAAGTATGCAAAAAGAAAAAGATTAATGAAGACAAATGTAGGTCCTTTACAGTCAGAAACGGGAGAATTAATAATGGGGAACAAGGAAATGTCAGGACTATTAAATAAATATTTGGTTCAGTCTTCACGGAAGAGGACACAAATAACGTCCCAGAAATGCTAGGGAACCAAGAGTCTAGTGAGCAAGAGGAATTAAAGGAAATGATTATTAGTAAGAAAATAATGCTGGGACTTAAAGCCGATAAATCCCCAGGGCCTGATGATCTGCATCCAGAGTACTAAAAGAGGTAACCATGGAAGTAGTGGATGCATTGGTTGTCATCTTGTAAATTCTACAGATTATGGAACAGTTCCTGCAGATTTGAGGGTGGCAAATGTAACCCCATTATTTAAAAAAGGAGGGAGAGAGAAAACACGGTACTACAGACCGGTTAGCCTGACATCAGTAGTAGGGAAATTGCTAGAGTTTATTATAAAGGATGTGATAATGGGACACTTGGATAATATCAATGGGATTAGACAAAGTCAACATGGATTTATGAAAGGAAAATCATGTTTGACAAACCTCTGGAGTTTTTTGAGGATGTAACTGATAGAACAGATAAGAGAGAACCAGTGGGATGTACTGTTTTTGGATTTTCAGAAGGCCTTTGATAAGGGGTTAATGTGCAAAATTAAAGCACACAGGATATGGGGTAATATACTGGCATGGATTGAAAATTGGTTAACTGATGGGAAACAGAGAGTAGGAATAAATGGGTATTTTTCAGGGTGGCGGGCAGTGACTAGTGGGGTACCACAGGAATCAGTGCTTGGGCCCCAGCTATTCACAATATATATATTATATATAAATGATTTGGATGAGGGAACCAAATGTAATATTTCCAAGTTTGCTGACGACACAAAACTAGGTGGTTTGTGAGGAAGATGCAAAGACACTGCAAGGCAATTTAGATAGATTGCGTGAGTGGGCAAACATATGGCAGATGCAGTATAACATAGATAAATGTGAAGTTATCCACTTTGGTAGGAAAAACATAAAGACAAAGTATTATTTAAATGGTGATAGCTTGGAAAATGTCGATGTACAAAGGGACCTGGGTGTCCTTATACACCAGTCCTTGAAAGCAAACATGCAGGTGCAGCAAGCAGTTAGGAAGACAAATGGTATGTTGGCCTTCATTGCAAGAGGATTTGAGTACAGGAGCAAGGATGTCTTACTACAGTTATACAGGGCCTTGGTGAGACCACACCTGGAGTATTGTGTGCAGTTTTTGTCTCCTTATCTAAGAAAGGATATACTTGCCATAGAGGGAGTGCAGTGAAGGTTCACCAGACTGATTCCTGGGTTGGCAGGACTGTCTTATGAGGAGCGATTGGGTCGACTCGGCCTGTATTCATTAGAGTTTAGAAGAATGAGAGGGGATCTCTTTGAAATCTATAAAATTCTGACGGGGTTGGACAGACTGGCTGCGGGGAGGATGTTTCCCTTGGCTGGGAAGTCTTGAACAAGGGGTCACAGTCTTGGGATACGGGATAGTAAATTTAAGACTGAGATGAGGAGAAATTTCTTCATTGAGGGTGGTGAACCTGTGGAATTCTTTACCACAGAAGGTTGCGGAGGCCAAGTCACTGAATATATTTAAGGAGATAGAAAATAGGTGAGGGAGTAGGCCATTCGACCCTTTGAGCCTACACCACCATTCGATAAGATCATGGCTGATCATTCCCTCAGTACCTCTTTCCCGCTTTCTCTCCATACCCCTTGAATCCCCTTAACCGTAAGGGCCATATCTAACTCCCTCTTGAATATATCCAATGAACTGGCATCAACAACTCTCTGCGGCAGGGAATTCCACAGGTTAACAACTCTGAGTGAAGAAGTTTCTCCTCATCTCAGTCCTAAAAGGCCTACCCCTTATCCTAAGACTGTGTCCCCTGGTTCTGGACTTCCCCAACATCGGGAACAATCTACCCGCATCTAACCTGTCCTGTCCCGTCAGAATCTTGTATGTTTCTATGAGATCCCCTCTCATCCTTCTAAACTCCAATGTATAAAGGCAAAGTTGATCCAGTCTGTCCTCATATGTCAGTCCAGCCATCCCGGGAATCAGTCTGGTAAACCTTCGCTGCACTCCCTCAATAGCAAGAATGTCTTTCCTCAGATTAGGAGACCAAAACTGAACACAATATTCCAGGTGAGGCCTCACCAAGGCCCTGTACAACTGCAGTAAGACCTCCCTGCTCCTATACTCAAATCCCCTAACTATGAAGGCCAACATACCATTTGCCTTCTTTACCGCCTGTTGTACCTGTATGCCAACTTTCAATGACTGATGAACCATGACACCAGGTCTTGTTGCACCTCCCCTTTTCCTAATCTGCCACCATTCAGATAATATTCTGTCTTCGTGTTTTTGCCCCCAAAGTGGATAACCTCACATTTATCCACATTATACTGCATCTGCCATGCATTTGCCCACTCACCTAACCTGTCCAAGTCACCCTGCAGCCTCTTAGCATCCCCCTCACAGCTCACCCTGCCACCCAGTTTAGTGTCATCTGCAAACTTGGAGATATTACACTCAATTCCTTCATCCAAATCATTGATGTATATTGTAAAGAGCTGGGGTCCCAGCACTGAGCCCTGCGACACTCCACTAGTCACTGCCTGCCATTCTGAAAAGGACCCGTTTATCCCGACTCTCTGCTTCCTGTCTGCCAACCAGTTCTCTATCCACGTCAGTATGTTACCCCCAATACCATGTGCTTTGATTTTGCACACCAATCTCTTGTGTGGGACCTTGTCAAAAGCCTTTTGAAAATACAAATACACCACATCCACTTGTTCTCCCTTGTCCACTCTACTAGTTACATCCTCAAAAAAATTCTAGAAGATTTGTCGAGCATGATTTCCCCTTCATAAATCCATGCTGACTTGGACCAATCCTGTCACTGCTTTCCAAATGCGCTGCTATTTCATCCTTAATAATTGATTCCAATAATTAATAATTTTCTCCACTACTGATGTCAGGCTATACTTACCTGCTTTCTCTCTCCCTCCCTTTTTAAAAAGTGGTGTTACATTAGCTACCCTCCAGTCCATAGGAACTGATCCAGAGTTGATAGACTGTTGGAAAATGATCACCAATGCATCCGCTATTTCGAGGGCCACTTCCTTAAGTACTCTAGGATGCAGACCATCAGGCCCTGGGGATTTATCGGCTTTCAATCCCATCAATTTCCCTAACACAATTTCCCGCCTAACAAGGATATCCTTCAGTTCCTCCTTCTCTCTAGACCCTCAATCCCCTAGTACTTCCGGAAGGTTATTTGTGTCTTCCTTCGTGAAGACAGAACCAAAGTATTTGTTCAATTGTTCTGCCATCTCTTTGTTCCCCATTATAAATTCACCTGAATCGAAGGTATAGAGGTAAAGGGAGAAAGCGGGAATATGGTGTTGAGATAGAGGTCAGCCATAATCTTATTGAATGGCAGTGCAGGCTCGAAGGGCCGAATGGCCTACTACTCCTATTTTCTATGTTTCTATGGTATCTGACACTCTTTCCCAAAGCCCTATGATGCATCCAGTTTGTCATGCACCAGGAGCACCACAAAATTATTTTAATGACCTGATTATTGTACGAAGTCAGTTCACTTTAGAGCAGCTATTCTAGCAAATCTGCCAGAGCATTATCCGCTGCATTTCTTGGGTTCATAACTTTGCCTCGGTATGTTGAAATTATTGGAGCAGCTGCTTTTTTTCTAATACCACTTTATTTGGGTAGGTAATATTACAGTGCAGGAATACACACACCATCAATTAAGACTGGCCTGTTGGGTAACAAACAATGGAATTTGTAACTGACCGTCAATTGGGTACTGTTGGGGGAAAACCCCGAGGTAGAAATAAATCTACTCCGAGACTACGTTAGAGTTGAAAAAACACAGTTTATTAATACAAGGTACCAGGGGAGTTGTATGTAGGTCCCTCAACCAGGCAACAACTCAATTTGGTGTTGCACATACAGCAATTTTATAGTCGTGTTTGTCCAACTCACTTCCTTATCTTTGGCCAGCATCTGGTGTGCAGTTGACCTCTTTCCTGTAGCTGGCAGTTGGTTTCCATGTTGCTGAGCATCTTGTGACCTTCTCACAATTGCTTATCGCATCCTGTCCTTCAGTACATGCTAAGTCAACTGTCTCAAGCACAGCAATTTCGCACTAACCCTATTAACCCCTTCAATTCCCCCATTTGGACAATATTTTTCATATACATAATTCTAGGCCAACGTATACCCGGTCTTCATGCAGAAATTGGTGATGTGATGTCCAGTTCCTTAGCCCGGGGTCTCCACTCCGGGGTCCAGGTTCCCATCTCCTGTCGCACTTCATTATGCTGCTCATAAGACCTCATCATATAGGTGTTTTGGGCGTATGTACGCCACCTTCTGAGACACCACTAGGTTCTCGTAGTTTGAGGGTCTGCTCGATAGTAAAGATGACAGTGCTTTGCTGATGCAACATTTAAGTAACATGCATAGGCAGTACAGCATTATTACCACCACCAGAAAGGTAACCAGGCCTTGGATTAGTGACATTCCCATAGATCCTAACCACCCTGAAAACCAGTCCCACAACGTGGAGGCTGGTAGTTGCTTAAGCTTTTTAACCTCTTCTTGAATATGCTCTGTCAGATTGGTAATTTCTTCCGAGCTATCTGGGATGTATGTACAACATTCGGCCCCGATGAGGGCACAGGTTCCCCCTTTTTCTGCCAACACATAATCAAGGGCCATCCGATTTTGCAGAGCTACTGTGTGGAGGGCTACCATCTCTGCATTAACCTTAACTAGGGCTTCAGCTGCATCGTTGGCCACCTGTTCCAGGACGGAAGCCATGTTAATGGATTCCCTTGCCAATTTACCCGCTCCATACCAGGGAAACGCAATGGCCCAGAATCTTTCAGTCTCCGTAATGGCTCATCTGGCTCTCCGGTGGAGGTCCTTCAGAGAACCTAGGTGATACAGGTAAGGTACAATATAAGCCAGATAACAAGAACCCGTCCATTCTCGGGGCAACCAGGGGTGGGCGCTGTGACCGCACACAGAGTTCCGTTGTAGGGCGTATACTTATAGCCTTACCTTAACTGCCGAAGAGGGTAGGATGACACCGAAAATCACCGTTTCGTTTAATGACGGAAGTGTCATCCTACCCCCTTCAGCAGGTAACGTAAGGCTATATGTGCAGTTACCGTACCCCACAATAGGATCTTCCGATGGTCCCTGCCTTGTGAGACATAGCCCCCCCCCCTCCCTGTCCCCTCTTACACCTTGTTTTCAGGAACAGTGGTAGATAGGAATCGTTATAGGTTGACCGTCTCCACCCACTACACTGTTCTGGATTATACCCATGACTTTTAAGTTTTATTATGGTGCTGCCATCTGCCTCTATGGCATAAGAGCCAACGCGTGTAGATCCTGTTCTAACTCCAAACATCCAACTGACCGTCTCATTATCACTAAGTGGGATTGGTTGTAGGGGAATTCCTTCCTCTGTGTGTGGGGACAGACCCAACAGCTGGCATTATTGGCTTTCTTGGCATAGGTGTATGACATGTACAAAAAGGTGTTCACATATAACTCTTTCTTGGTCCGTGGGGGTACTCTGGCCTGAGTCCTCCCGAGGCTGCATATTACAATTGCACAAAAAAGCAAACTGCACATAATATCGCGTAACACATTCATCTTGGATTGTCTTTATTTCTTCCGGCGTTTTCTGCTGATGCATCCGTCTTCAGTTTCCTAGAATGTGTGTGAAGGCAGAGTTATTTGTTTTGTTCGCTTGTGCTGGGGTCGTTGGATTCATATTCTTTGAGCTGAGACCAATGTTTCCATCGGCCAACCCTACCCATATCTCTGCAGGTGCACGTATCTCCGCTAATTAGGACTTCAAATGGGCCAGACCAACGGGGAGCAAACCCCGTTCATCCTGGCAGACATTTTACCTTCGCGCCTACCTGTGGGACCTCTCCATGGTCCTCCAATTCCTTCTGTTCATCCCTGCCTGCTTGCCGTTCCCTCACTTCCTTCCTCAATTCCTTAAGTTGCTAATCAGTTCCAAGACGTTCTTTCTAATCCGATCCCTCAGGGGTCCTATGTTGGATCCCCCAGTTATGATTCCTTCCAGCAGGCGCATCGCCCTGCCTGTCATCAACACACATGGAGTTAATCCCGTCACTCGGTTAGGAATTACCCTTTGTCTCATCAAGATTGTGGGTAGTAAATCCGCCCAAGCTTGTCCCGTCTCTTGGATGGCCTTTGCTAGGGCTGTTTTAAGTGTCCTGTTCATATGTTCTACCATCCCAGAGCTTTGCGGGTGGTAGGGGATATGAAACTTCTGTCAAATACCCAACATAGAGCACACCTCCTTCATTATTTGTCCGGTAAAATGGGTTCCCTGGTTGGAATCGATTTGGATAGGGACGCCCCAACATGGGATTACTTCCTCTGCCAATATTCGAGCCACCGTGATTGTGGTGCAGTTTCGCGTGGTGAATGCTTCTACCCACCGCATAAACTGATCTATTATTACTAGACAGTATTTCTTGCCCCTTGAGGATGGTAAAGGTCCCGTGAAGTCTATCTGTATACACTTCCATGGCCCCCTTGGTCATGGTTGGTGAGCCATTCTAATCTTAACGGCCTTTCCTGGGTTGTGCTGGGTACACGTGACACATTGCTGACAGTACTTAGCTACGTCCTGTCCCATTCCTGGCCACCACCAATCCCCAGTTATGTTTGTTATCATGATGTTCCATCCGACATGACTGATGCCATGGTGTAGTTCCATGAGCATTTGTCTAATACAAGCCTGGGCTATCACCTTCCGATCTTTCCTCCATACGAAGTCGTCACCCTGGCTCCCTCCTTTTGTGCCCCAATCTTTCTTTTCTTCATCACTTGCATTGGCATGTAATCTCTCAATGTCTATATCTTCCCTAGTAATGATACTACATACAACTTCTTCCTGTACTTCTAAGGATATGTCTGCATCCTGCGCCGCTTTATCCGCTGCTTCATTGCCCCGTTGGACATTGTTTACTACTTTCTGGTGAGCCTTAACCTTGATCACTGCTGCCTCTGCGGGTTTACTGGCGGCGTCTAATAGTAGTCTGATTCGGCCCTCATGTTTGATAGCCTCGCCGCCCGAAGTGAAGAACCCTCCCCTGGCCCAGGCAGTCATGTAGTCATGGACTACCCCGAAGGCATAGTGGCTATCCGTATAGATATTTGCCTGTCGGTCTTCGGCCAGTTGGAGGGCTTCAGTCAGGGCAGTGAGTTCAGCTACTTGAGCCGACAGTCCTCCGTCTAACCTTCCCTTTCAGACAATGTTTAGCGCTACGTCTACCACCGTCCATCCCGTATGCGGGGTCCCTTGAATATATTTCCGGGACCCATCCATGTACAGGATCAGCTCAGGGTTTTCAAGGGGAGTCTCACTTATGTGTCCCGGAGAGTCCTCCCATTCCTGTGCCTGGCACTCATGAGGGTCACCCACGGATAAGAGGCCCTCTGCCGAGTTCTCCCCCGTGTCTCGTACAATTTTTCCCATCTAAGGGAAATAATACGGCTTCCCATTTGACCCGACGGATGTTGGACACGGAGCGCAATTTCCCAGTGTTGAGCATTTCCACCAAGGTATGCTTGGTATGTAGTATAACCTCCCCTGTCATTACTACTGGCTCACTAACTTTCACTGCCCACGTTGCGCAGTCCAAGGCTGCTACACATCTTGACAGACCTCCTGCCACGGGCGACTGTTGGGTGGAATAGTAAGCTACTGGGCTCGGCCTCCATGCATTTGAGTAACTACTGCTCCATAAAACCCGCCCTCGTTTTCACAATGAATGTGAAACGGTGCATTCATATTTGGCAGTCCTAGGCCTGGTGCCGACATCAGGGCTTCCTTTATCTGGCCGTATGCTGTTCCTTGTTCCAGGCCCCACTCCACACTTTCTAGAGCTGGTTTTCCTCCCTTAACCAGTCTCTGTATTGGTTCCGTGATTGCCGCGAAGTTGGCTATAAAGTTCCTACAGTAGTTAAAGAGTCCTAATACCTTACGCGCTCCTCGGACCGTTTTCGGTCGGGGCATAATGCAAATTACTTCCTTTCTGTCGTGGGGCATTGTTTTTGTCCCCTGCGACAGTTGGTGTCCCAAGTACTGTACCTCCTTCAATCCGATCTGAGCTTTCTTGGGGTTTATCTTAAATCCTGCTTTCTTTAAGGCTTCTAGGGTTTCTATTAGAGCCCCCATATGTCCTCTCTTGTCCTCCAAGGCAATCAACAGATCGTCCACATATTGGAGTATGATACTTCGGTAGGGGGCTAAATCTACGGTCTCCAAGGCTCGACTCATAGTTCGGTGAAATGTGGCCGGACTATTGTGAAAACCCTGGGGCACTCGTGTCCAAGTGTACTGCCTATCCCCAACCGTGAACGTGAATTTATCTTGGGACTCTTGGGCTGATGGTATGGACCAAAATCCATTAGCTATATCTAAGATCGTGAATATTTTATGTTCTGGTTTCAGTCCATTAAATATGGTCGCTGGGCTTGCTAGGATGGGGTGCTGGCGGGGAGTTACTTTATTTAGCACCGTATAGTCTATGGTCAATCGGTATGACCCATCTGGTTTTTTTACAGGCCAGGTTGGTGAGTTCGTAGTACTTTCGGCTTCCCGAAGGACACCGCTCCGCAAGTGGTCCTGCACTATTTGTTTTATGGCCTCTCGGGCTTCAGGTTTAATGGGGTATTGCTTATGAGGAGGGTATTCGGGCCCAGGAATGACCACAGGCTTGGTCTTTACCAGTCCACAATCCTGCTTTGATTGAGCCCACACTTCCCTCATTTGTTCGCATAATGGGCCGTAGTCTCCTGCTGTATCCCAATCTCGGGTGAGAAGTTGCACATTTCCGACCTTTTCGTGATTGTCTGTTCCCCGCACGTCGTGATTTTGCGTCCTCCCTTATTTCTCCAAACTATTCTCTTATTCTGTGGGTCTATTATTGCCCCTAACTGTTCCAGGTGGGCGATCCCCAATATGGTCCCTTCTGCATTTGGGCATACATAAAATTGTGCCGGGATCAGAGTACCGGCTATCTCCAATAGAATTACTTCACTCTAGTGGGCTGTGGTAGCAGATCCTCCCACGCCAGTTATATGGACTACATGTTTAGTTGTGGGCAAGGGAATATCTGTCATAGATACCGATGCTCCGGTATCCACTAACATATCACACTGCCGGCCCCCTAACAGCACTGTTATGTGAATACGCAGATCCTTTCCCTGCCCCACGGGGGCCGCTGGCCTTCAGTCCCTTCCTAAGTCCCTCAGCGCTGTGATTAGCTGCTGTCGCTTCATCTCCTCTACTCTAAGGCCTGACTGACTCTTTTCTCCTTGGGCACCCAACATTTATCAGTGGCATGTCCCTTTTTCCCGCAATTATCACATCGGACAGTTGGTCTTTTGGGGCCCCTACAGTCGGCGGCAAAATGACCCGTCTTGCCAGAGTTGTAGCATTCCCCTCAGCCCGCACTCTTACTACTCTTAGCTGCGGCCACTTCTTGTTTTATTCCCCCAGAGTTAATGTGGCATGCCCACCGGACAGCTTGGTCATCGGTGTCCGCGACTACCACCCCCATTTTTAAGATCTTTTGATGGTCGGCCGAAAGGCAGTCCTTAAACATTTTCACGAAGTCTGGGTCGTCTCTGTTCGGGGCCATCTGTCCTGAGGATTCTTGGTAATGGAACCATAACCTCTCTCCGTAGTCATTGGCGTTTTCTCCCTTTTTCTGGCGGGTCTGCATTATCAATCCCCAATTTGGAGTGGATGCTCCCATTAAGGCCTGTACAGCCTGGACGAACCCCATTCTGGCAGCGTCCCGTTGTAACCTTGTGGCACCCACGGCAGGTATCCATGTGCCATTACTGTGAGGGGGTGCTAGCCCTGTCCACCGGTCTTTTGGACACTTAGCCTGAACTATTTGGTGGACATCTCGCTCATGCATATCGTGGGTCTCATCCAATTCTTCTAACTCTTGCCAAAATTCTACATTTCTCTTCCGTGGTTATAGACTCCCCAAATCCTGATTCTTTTGTTTTTCTGTGGGGGCGAAAGCATAGTATTGATATCGGGGGTTCCCTCCCTGTGCGCCCTGGGTTACCCTAAGAGGGGCTGCCCTTTCTGTATTTACTGAATCGTCATTTGACCCGTCCATCTCGATCTCCTCATCAAAGGGAGGAGCCGAGGCCGCTACTGCGGCAACATAAGTCGGAGGGAGGTGATAATCTGATGATCCCCCCCCCCCCCATTTGCCAGTTTGTTCATACCGCTCTCTCCATTTTTTATTCTCGGTTTCTTTTTTCTTACTTTTCTCTACTAATTGTTTGGTATTACTTTGTAACACACATAACTGATATACTAAAAGTACTCCGGCTTTCTTTGCCTTTTTCTGTTTCTGTTTCTCCCACCAATTCTTTTGCTCCTTGGGGACAGCCGAGGGATCCCACCCATCTTTAATCATTTTATCTATTAAGCCCTTCTGGTCGTCTGCACAGAGCCTACTAAGAGACCCTACCGGCCCCTATTCAAGGTCTTCCCCCGACGCCAATATGTAATCTGACCTTCCCTCGCTTCCTCTGCGAATGAGTCTCTTCATGCTGGCCTACTTCTATTCCGTCACTTATTTATTGCGATGGGATTATCCCTCAACTCTCACACCAGTTCATGCGTATCACACAATCACTCACAGGTTTCCGCCGTCACTTTGTCCTCCCGCCCTTCGACCTTAATCCCTGGCCATCACGTGGGGCATTTGCCCTCTTAATTAGAACATAAGAACATAAGAATTAGGAACAGGAGTAGGCCATCTAGCCCCTCGAGCCTGCTCCGCCATTCAATAAGATCATGGCTGATTCCGGCTCAAGTTAGGTGATTGAGATAGTTTGTGACAATTGAAGTGACGGGGGACACTCGTTTCTCTTACACACCACTTATCTTTCTTATATTCTACTTTATCTTAATTTCTACTCACTGTGTCTGTTATTAAACCTCCCCGAGTCTCACTTGTTCGTTGGGTGTCCGGCGGCCTCACCCCTGCCGGTTCGAACAGATACAGAAGATAATACTGCAGGTTGATCTGAGCAGAAGCAGTTGTTCTTTTTTAGTTATTAATATAATGTATTGAAAGAGAGCATGGAACTAATCTTGTCGTTTTCTTTTTAGTATGGCATAAGAATTCATTACAACTGTCCACAGAAGTAAAGTTCAGAGTTAGATAGTGGTTTAGTAGGCCACTTTACCAACATGCATTTTGTAATGAAGTAATAAAACATGGTTTGGCCACCATGATTCCCCACACAGCTGCTTGCCAGGGGGGCACTGGATACGTCAGGATGCTGCTGCACACTTAGCCATTTGATTACTCAACGACTGGCCAGATATCGTGCCTACCCTCTTAGAGGAGAAGTCTAAAAAGTGTTACAAGGAGGGAAAAAAATAACAAATGTAGATTATTTATCAAATTAGAATGGACACCTGCATTTTTCTGACATGTCATTTTTAAACAGCCTGGCTATTTGTATGTCTGCAAAACCTTACTTCATTTTTGCCACAATTTTGTGTCAACTTTTTCGGAGCTTCTGTTTTGCATCTCCCAGCGCCTCAGCCTCTACTACAGAGAAAGTCCTGTGCTCCAACCAACTCTTCTCTTTTCCAAATTGTCATAGGTTTTGCTGTTTAACGATAAAGAATAATACAAAATCCAACTATTATATAAAAATAACAACATAATGGGTTCAATTTTGGCTGAGCCCGTTTTTCAGCGTACTTACCTGAGTTGTGCCGCTTTTGTACGTTCGGACATGCGGCGGAAAAAAATGATGCAACTTTGGCCGCTGTCTGGCCCCTTCACTGCAGCCGCGCAGCGTGGCCAGTCAACTTGGGGGATGGAGCCTGCATTCTGCGCTGGAAATGTGCCGAGACGTCTGCATATGCGCAGCGGAAAATGGTGATGCCCCCGCATGTGCACTAGCGCTGCGAGTTGGCAATCGGCCATTGCAGATCGGGCACTGTTCAGAAAACAATAGCCAGCTCCTCCCATGAGGAAGGTTACTGAGGCACAGCACTGAACAAAGACAAATAAAGACTTTTAATAAGGAGAGGTCGGATGAAATGAGTTTTGTCTTTACCCAGCAATTCTTCCGCTGCCAAATGACATCAAGGTAAAATACATTATATAACGTTGTTAATAAGGAACCTCTAAGTTTTACCTGACATTTTATTACTATAAGAAATAAATTATTTTCTGGAACTAAGAAACCTTTTATTCTAAAAGTAATATGACAGGGATCTTGGGAGATTTGAAATTCAAATGCAGTCTCGGAGTAATTACAAGTCAGGCCCAATGGAGTGGGTTTAAGTGCTTCCTATTTGTACTTCCAATCGCTCCCGTCCCTAGCCCAGGCCGTGGCCTCCCTGTTCGTTCTCCCGCCCCTAGCCCAGGCCGAACGGCCTCCCGGTGCAATCTCTGAGATCTCCTACCTGCCGGTGAGTTCTGTGAGTTCTCCTGCCTGTCGGTGAGTTCTCCAGCCCCTAGCCCTGGCCGAACGGCCTCCCGGTGCAATCTCTGAGATCTGCCTGCCGGTGAGTTCTGAGAGTTCTCCTGCCTGTCGGTGAGTTCTCCAGCCCCTAGCCCTGGCCGAGTGGCCTCCCAGTGCAATCTCTGAGTTCTCCTGCATGCTTTCTGAGAGTCCCGGGCCGAATGCAGAAAGCTGAATTGCAGTTTGATGCTGAAGGTAGGGCTTTAATTTTTTATTTCTTATTTTAATTGTGCGAAGGAAGGATGGTGTTACAAGTCTGTTCCCTAAGGCTTGGTTGGTTCAGGTCCAAGTCCTCTCCGCTTCACGCCCTAGCCCAGGCCGAATGGCCTCCAATGTACTTACCTGCGCCGATTTCTTTAACTCTCCCCAAGGGTTTTCTCAAGTGGCCACATATGCTGGCCTAAGTAGAAATGGAGTAACTATTAGCTGGCCAAAGTTCCCTAAATGGCTAGAACTGGCATAGGTGGCTGGTAACACCCCCTTTTGAGGAAAAAAAAACGTAACTAAGTGAGTTATGCTGGTGCAAATTGATTGGGGAAACTGGGGTTTTTTAAGTTACGCCAGAAAAAGCAGCCTAATCCAAAAAAAAACAGAGCAACTCCTGGCCAAAATTGAGCCCAATGTATGACTTTGAAATGAGAATTGAATTACAGCTGCTTTCCTTGGTCCAATTATCCTCCACCATCTAATCCTGTTTCACCTGAAGACGATACTTGGTCTTGACTGACTGTGTAGGGTATTGACTAGTCATAGAATCATAGAATAGTACAGCACAGAAGGAGGCCATTCGACCTAATGAGTCTGCACCGGCTCTTTTAAAGAGCAATCCAGTTAGTCCCACTCCCCTGCTCTTTCCCCATATTCCTGCAATTTTTTTTCCTTCAAGTATTTATCCATTTTCCTTTTGAAGGCTGCTATTAAATCTGTATCCACCATCCTATCAGGCAGTACATTCCAAATCCTAACCACTCGTTGCATAAAAAAAATTCTTCCTCATGTCACCTCTGGTTCTTTTGCCAATCACCTTAACTCTATGCCCTCTGGTTATTGACCCTACAGTCATTGGAAACAGTTTCTCCTTATTTACTCTATGTAAACCCTTCATGATTTTAAACATCCCTATCAAATCTCCTCTTCGCCTTCTCTGCTCCAAGGAGAACCCCAGCTTCTCCAGTCTATCCACGTAACTATTCCCTCATCCCTGGTACCATTCTAGTAAATCTCTTCTGTACTCTCTCCCAAGTCCTTTCTAAAGTGTGATGCCCAGAATTGGACACACTATTCCGGCTGGAGCCAAACTAGTGTTTTATATAGGTTAGCATAACTTCCTGTCTTCTGTACTCTATAAAGCCCAGGATCCCATATGCTTTATTAATTGCTTTGTTAACCTGCCACCTTCAAAGATTTGTGCACAAGCACCCATAGGTCGATCTGTTCTTGCACCGCCTTTAAAAGTGTATAATTTAGTGTGTATGGTGTCTCCTGATTCTTCCTACCGAAATGCATCACCTCACCCTTCTCTGCGTTGAATTTTATCTGCCATGTGTCTGCCCATTCTACCAGCCTGTCTATGTCTTGAAGTTTATTTCATGTCATCTGCTAATTTTAAAATTGTGCCCTGTAGCTCCCAAGTCCACACCATTAATGTATATCAAAAACCGCAGTGGTCCTAGTACTGAAATTGGAGAATGTCACTGTATACCTGCCTCCAGTCTGAAAAACAATTATTCATTACAATTCTGTTTTCTATCCGTTAGCCAATTTTGTATCCATGCTGCTACTGACCCTTTTATCTCATGGGCTTCAATGTTGCTAATAATCCTAGCATGTGGTACGTTATCAAACTCCTTTTGAAAGTCCATATACACAACATTATCCTTCCTCCCTGTTACTTGATTTTCATCCTTCCTCCCTGTTACTTGATTGAGTTTTTTGATGAGGTAAGTCAAACACAATTTGCCCTTAACAAATCTGTGTTGGCTCTCCTTTATTAGTCCATGCTTGTCCAAGTGGCTGTTAATTTTCTCCTGGATTATTGTTTCTGAAAGCTTTCCTACCACCGACGTTAGTGACTGGTCATTAATTGCCAGGTTTATCCTTCTCCCCTTTTTTGAACAAGGGTGTAACATTTACAATCCTCCAGACCTTTGACACCACCCCTGTATCTAAGGAGGATTGGAAGATAGTGACCAGCACCTCTGCAAATTCTGCCCTTACTTCCCATCCAGACCAGGTGACTTATCCACTTTAATTACCACCAGCCAGTACTTTGTTTTTATTTTTATCTTGACCAGTATCCCAGCGACCTCCTCATTTATAACATGGTAACAGGGCAGGTTGAGAAAACAGTTAAAAAATATTATGGGATCATGGGCTTCATGAATAAAAGTAGAGAGTATAAAAGTGTGGAAATTATGATGAACCTGTGTAAAACACTTATTCGGCCTCAACTGGAGTATTGTGTCCAATTCTGGGCACCGCACTTTAGGAAGGATGTGAAGGCCTTGATTTATGAGAGTAATTCCAGGGATCAGTTACGTGGATAGACTGGAGAAGCTACGGTTGTTCTCCTTAGAGCAGAGTGAGAGGAGATTTGATAAAGGTGCTCAACATCATGAGGGGCCTGGACAGAGTAGATAGAGAGAAACTGTTCCCATTGGCAGAAGGGTCGAGAACCAGAAGACACAGATTTAAGGTGATTATCAAAAGAACCAAAGGCAACATGAGAAAAAACTTTTTTTACACAGTGAATGGTTATGATCTGGAATGCACTGCCTGAGAGGATGGTGGAGGCCGACTCAATCACTGCTTTCAAAAGGGAGTTGGATAAGTACCTGAAAAAGAGAAAATTGCAAGTCTATAGGGAATGGGCGGGGGAATGGGACTAACTGAGGTACTCTTGCAGAGAGCTGGCACGGGCTTGACTGGCTGAATGGCCTCCTTCTGTGCTGTAACCATTCTAAGATTCTATGAAAGTCCTCTTCCTTGGTAAACACCGATGCTAAGTATTCATTTAGTACTTCAGCCATGCCTTCTGCCTGTACCAATTGTTCTCCATTTTGGTCCCTAATCAGCCCTACTGCTCCTCCGACAACTCTTTTACTGTTACTATGCCTATGGAAGACCCTTGGATTCCCCTTTGTTAGCTGCCAATTTATTCTCTCTGTCTCTTTGCCCCTCTTACTTCCTTATTTACTTCTCCTCTGTACGTTTTATATTCAGCCTGATTATCCCCTGTATTATTATCAAGCTGACATCTGTCATATGCCCCCTTTTTCAGCTTCATCCTAGTCTCCAACTCCTTTGTCATCCAGGGAGCTCTGGCTTTAGTTGCCCTCCCTTCCCCCTTGTAGGAATGTACCTAGACTGCACCTGAACCATCTCCTCTGTAAAGGCCACCCATTGTTCCATTATACTTTTGCCTACCAGCCTTTGATTCCAATTTACCTGGGCCAGATCCCTCCTCAGTTTGTTCAAATTAGTCCTCCTCCAGCTAAGTTTTTATTCTAAATTGCTCATTGTCCTCCTCCATAACTAATCTAAACTTTACAATACTATGATCACTATTCCCGAGATGCTCTCCAAGTGTGACATTCTCCACTTGACACACTTCATTCCCAGGACTAGATTCAGCAATGCCTCCTTTCTCATTGGGTGGGAAACATGCTGATCGAAAAAATTACACTGAACACACTTCAGAAATTCCTACCCTTCTCTACCCTTAACGCAATCACTGCCCCATTCAATACTGGGGTAGTTAAAGTCTCCCATTATCACTACTCTCTAGTTTTTGCACCTCTCAGTAATTTCTTTGCAAATCTGTTCCTCTGTCTCCTTCCCACTATTTAGTGGCCTATAAAATACACCAAGAAGTATAATAGCTCCTTTTTTTTTCGCTCCTCCAGCCAAAAACATGCTGTTATTGATCCCTCAAGAACCATTTTCTTTCTAGCACTGAAATATTTTCTTTAATCAAAACTACTCCCCCCTCCTCCTATTTTTCTCTCTATCTTTCCTGAATACCTTGTACCCCAGGACTATTAAGCATCCAATCCTCCCCTTTTTTGAGCCAGGTCTCCGTTATAGAAATTTACAGCGCAGAAGGAGGCCATTTCGGCCCATCGTGTCCACGCCGGCCAACAAAGAGCCGCACGGCCCTCGGTCAGCAGCCCTGAAGGTTATATACCCTGTATAAATCTATGAACAATAGTGGAAAGGTAAAGAGCACCCAGCCCAACCAATCCGCCCCACACAACTGCAACACCCCTTACACTGAAGCATTTCTACACTCCGCCCCTACCGGAGCCATGTGATCTCCTGGGTAGGCAAAAACCAGATTAAAAACCCAGGCCAATTGGTGAAAAGACATCTGGAAAAATTCCCCTCCGACCCATCCAGGCGATCAAAACTAGTCCAGGAGATAACCCTGGCCGTATTCGATTCCCTGCAGCACTTACCATTGTATCTGCGCTAGCCAACAAGAGGTTATCCAGTCTAATCCTAATTACTAGCTCTAGGTCCATAAACCTGCATGTTACGGCACTTTAAGTGCCCATCCAAGCATCTTTTAAATGTGGTGAGGGTTTCTGCACCCCCCACCCTTCCAGGCAGTGAGTTCCGGACCCCCATAACCCTCTTCATGAAGAATACCCCCCTCAAATCCCCTTTGAACCTTCCACCAACCACCTTAAAACTATGCCCCCTCGCAATAGACCCTTCCACCAATGGAAATAGGCCCTTATTATCCACTATATCCAGGCCGCTCAAAATTTTGTACACCTCAGTGAGGTCTCCTCCTCAACCTCCTCTGTTCCAATGAGAACAAACCCAGCCTATCCAATCTGTCCTCATAACTAAGATTCTCCATTCCAGGCATCATCCTAGTAAATCTCCTCTGCGCCCTCTTTAATGCAATCACGTCCTTCCTCTAATACGGCAACCAGAACTGCACGCAATACTCCAGCTGTGGCCTGACAAGAGTATTATACAATTTAAGCATAACCTCCCTGCTCTCATCGCCGCTACATCATAACTCCCACACGGCTATTTGCATCTGCAGCTCACCAGCCTTATTGTGTATTTACACATGTGCACTGCCAACCTAACTTACACTTCTTTGTATTTTCTATGATTCCATCTAATTCTGTATTACTTCTAACTCTTTAACTATCTCTCTCCCAGTCCCCTCTGCACCTTGTTTCTACTTTTTAATACTACTTCTTGGTGCCCAACCCCCTGCCGAATTAGTTTCTTCTTCTTAGGCAGTCCCTCGGAGTCGAG
This sequence comes from Pristiophorus japonicus, assembly GCF_044704955.1. NCBI lineage: Eukaryota > Metazoa > Chordata > Chondrichthyes > Pristiophoridae > Pristiophorus > Pristiophorus japonicus. The sequence continues at coordinate 170,095,604 of NC_091978.1, read as the reverse complement.
GATAACTTGCTTCCACACTAAAAGAGTCCTCAGGTGACTGAAGAGTCCAATGCGGAACCTACAGTTTCTATCAAGGTGAGGCAAACAATGGTTGGAGGAACGGGAGGTTGGAATGCCTGGGTTGCTGTGCGCTCCTTCCACTGTTGATGCTTGGCTTCAGCTTGATCTCAGCGAAGAGACTCGAGGTGTTCAGCTTCCTGGATGCTTTTCCTCCACTTTGAGCGGTCTTGGGCCAGGGATTCCCAGGTGTCGATGGGGATATTGCACTCTTTTAAGGAGGCTTTGAGGGGGTCCTTGAAGCGTTTCCTCTGCCCAACTGGGGATCGCTTGCCATGTCGAAGCTCCAAGCAGAGCGCTTGTTTTGGGAGTCTCGTGTTGGGCATGCGGACAATGTGGCCCGGCCAGTGGAGCTGATCGAGCGTGGTCGATGCTTCGATGCTAAGGATGTTAGCCTGAACGTGAACACTGACGTTGGTACGCCTATCCTGCCAATCTTGTGGAATCCAGGATCTTGTGGAGGCAACGTTGGTGGTACCTCTCCAGTGTTTTGAGATGCCTGCTCCAGTGTTTTGAGATATACATAATCCATGTCTCTGAGCCATAGAGGAAGGTGGGTATCACTACTACTCCGTAGACCATGAACTTAGTGCCGCGTTTGAGGTGCTGGTCTTCAAACACATACTTCCTCAGGCGACCGAAGGCTGTACTGGTACACTGAAGGCGGTGTTGGACCTCGTCATTGATGTCTGCCCTTGTTGACGATGGGCTCCCAAGGTATGGAAAATGGTCCATGTTGTCCAAGGCCCCATCGTGGATTTTGATAACCGGGGCGCAGTGCTGTGTGGCGGGGGCAGATTGTTACGCCTTGGTGAAGGTGTTGACGATGGGTTGGAGTTCGACCTCCAAGTGTGAGCAAGCGTAAGCGTCATCTACGCACTGTAATTCGATGACTAGGATGAGACATCCTTGCATCTGGCCTGGAGGTGGCGGAGGTTGAACCGATTCCCATTTGTTCTGTAATTTAGCTTCACTCCAGCGGGGAGCTTGCTGAGGGCAAGATGGAGCATTGCAACAAGGAAGATCGAGAAGAGCGTTGGTGCGATGCCACAGCCTTGGTTGACTCCGGTCCAAACGTGGAATGGGTCTGTGGTGGATCTGTTGGTCAGGATCACAGCCTGCATGTCATTGTGGAGCAGGCAGAGGATGGTGACAAACTTCTGAGGGCAGCCGAATCACGGTTGATAGTGTCGAAGGATTTTGTGAGGTCAAAGAAGGCCATGTACAAGGGTCGGTGCTATTCACTGCATTTCCTTTGCATCTGCCGCGCGGTGAAGATCATGTCCATTGTGCCTCTTAGTGGGCGGAATCCGCATTGTGACTCTGGAAGGAGCTCTTCAGCCACAGGGAGAAGGCAATTGAGGAGGATTCTTGCAATGACTTTCCCGGTGGTCGACAGCAGTGAGACTCCCCTGTAGTTACCGCAGTCGGACTGGTCACCTTTCTTTTGAAGATGGTCACGATTACAGCGTCTAAGATTTCCTGGCATGATCTCCTTCTTCCAGATAAGAGAGATGAGATCATGAATCCATGCCAGTAGTGCTTCTCCGCTATGTTTTGGTGCTTCAGCAGGGATTCCATCTGCTCCTGATGACTTGTTGTCGGATGGCCTTTTCAACCTTGTGCCAGGCTGGGCTTGTGCTGAGATGGTGGCAGGTGGCATACTGCGGGATGGAGTCGAGGACACTCGCGTCAAAGACAGAGTCTCGGTTAAGGAGATCCTCGAAGTACTCCTTCCAGCGGGCACTGACTGCCTCTCTGTTCTTGATGAGCACCTCTCCATCCTTGGCCAGCAGTGGGATAGAGCCTTGGGTGCTTGGGCCGTGGGTGGTCTTGACTGCGCTAAAGAATCCTCGCACATCGTGGTTGTTGGCTAGCTGCTGGATTTCTCGTGGTTTCTCCACCCACCATCTGTTCTTTAGGTCACGGGTTTTCTATTGGACCTCGGCCTTCAGATGTCAGTAGAGCTGCTTCCTTGCCCTTGAGTTGTGTTGCTGTTTCCAGTCCAAGAATGCCTTGCGCTCACGGCATATTAGCTCCTGGATTTCCTGGTCGTTCTCGTCGAACCGGTCTTGGTGTTTCCTGATCGAGTGACCGAGTGTCTCTTCGCAGGTGCTGATTATGGAAGCCTTGAGGGCTGACCAGGCACTGTGGATACTCTGCATCTCTGGGTCACTGGGAGTCGTCAGGTTGGTAGTGAGGCGCTGGCTGAATAGGGCTTTCTTAGCAGGATCTTTGAGTGCTCCGGCGTTGATTTTCCTGCGGCATTGTTTCTATTGCCATCGCTGTTTTGGGGCAATGTTGATGGTGTTGACAGAGCGAATTAGGCGGTGGTCCCTCCAGCAGTCATCAGTTCCTGTTATGGCGCGGTGATGCGCACGTCTTTGCGGTCCCTCGCTCGGATGATGATTTAATCTAGCAGATGTCAGTGCTTGGAGCGAGGGTGTTGCCATGAGACTTTATATTTGTACTTCTGACAGAACAGGGTATTAGTTATGACGAGACCATGTTCTAAGCATCTCGTCAGGAGGAGGGTGCCATTGGAGTTGGCTTTCCCTACACCCTCTCTGCCAATCATACCTCCCCAGAGGTTTGTGTCCTTTCCAACTCTGGCGTTGAAGTTGTCAAGGAGGATCAGCTTGTCACCTGTTGGGACTTGGGACAGGGATTGTTCGAGGCTGGAGTAGAATTCCTCTTTGGTCTTGTCTGTAGCTTCCAGTGTTGGGGCATACGCACTAATGGCCATAGCGCACTGGTTCCAGGTTAGGGTGAACTGAAGAGTGATGAGGCATTCGTTTATCCTGCAAGCGGAGTCTGAAACAGCCCACTAGCTCATTTTTTACGGCAAAGCCTACCCCATGGAGGTGGCGTTCTACTTCTGGTTTACCTTTCCAGAAGAAGATATAGCGACCAGCTTGTTCTTTGAGCTGGCCTTCCCCTGCCCGCCAGGTCTAGCTTAGGACGGCGATGTCTTATGTCGAAGTGTCTGAGTTCCCGGACAACGATAGCGGTGTGGCATTCCGGTTTGTTGCTGTTGGGGTTGTCCATGAGGGTCCTGACGTTCCGGGCCCAGAACTTCATCCTAGTGTGGAAGATGCCTGTGCGTGAATTCTTTTAACGTGGGTTGGCTGTTGCACACCAGCTACCACGTGGGCTTGACAGAGCTAGATCTTGGTCCAGTGGCATGGGGATCCAAGATAACTGGAGACCAGGCACTGCTGTATGGGCCTAGTTCATTCACACATGCACACTTCTACTGTCCTCTTTCCTCCTTTCCACAGGAACACTCCTTGGGATTCACAATGTAGTCCTCGCGGCACCTCGCGCCGCTCCTGGGCTTCCGACCTCCGCTCTGGGTCCTGACCACCTCTTCTCTCCAGAATTAGTTCAAACCCTCCCCCACAGCACTAGTTAACCTGCCCACAAGGATACTGGTCCCAGGTCTGTTCAGGTGCAACCTGTCCATCTTGAACAGGTCCCTCCTACCACAGAACTAGTTCCAGTGTCTGGAATCTGAAGCCATCTTTCCGGCACCATGTCTCTAGCCACTCATTAACCTGCCCTAATTCTACTCTTATTAGCGAAAACGACAATATAAAGTATTGTTAGGCATATCACATACTAAATCTCTATGCCACGCCATAAATCATTCGTCACATTTTAAATATATTATAACAATTCTGATTGATTGAACTAACCACTGTCACTTCAATTAACATTATCGAGGTAGGAAATGCCAATCAGGAGCTAGAAACCCCCAGAACATGAGTCAAGCCATTAACTCTTAACAACTTTTTCTGTTTCTCCCCAAGGAGGGAGATGCGGCAGAAACTGGGCAATATTGTTTCCTTGACCTGATGGTAAAAACTGAAATAATTTGTGAACAAAATCTTTAAACTTGCCCACAACATTTCTGTTGTGCTGAAAATATGCCCATTGTATTCTATTCTGAGGCATACCCTCCTGGGGGTTAGGGGCCTGAGTTTTCTTTGTGGAGCATTTTTGTACACCTTGGCCTTGCCTACCATTATTTTTCAGGCTCTGTGCATATGACCTTGGTGCCAGCTGCCCAGCAAGTAACTCTACCTTATTTACTGAGAGAGTATGAGCTTGCGGCATTGACAGCTTGACCAAGAGGACCAGGAAGTTTGAGACATACAGATGAGCACGAATGCTCCAGGATCAGGAGTGGAGATGCTTTCCGGCCCAGGGCAGAAATTCTCTTACCAAGGTTAATGCTGACCAGGAGGATTGAGAAGCTGTGCTGGGACTGAGTTCTTATTAATGGCGGGTGAGCCAATGCCACTGGAAGAGAACAAGGCAATGGTTTCAGGAGGTGGCTTGTGCCAGGCTTTATTGTAACTGTCACCTGATATGTCTGAAGATAGGATGCTATGGCTAAGAAATTGTGGGAACTCTTTGCCGGTGAGTGCTGCAGATTCAATGGTACTTCCAGTTTGAAGTCCAAAGCTACTGCCCCAACTCACGAAGGCACTGCTAACTGTTTCAGAGAACTCGGCACCGGTTTCCCCTTGCTCTACATGGTAACCAGCTGCATCTCCACCAACCCAGCTGAAGTTTCTGTTTGAGTAATAATCAGGTGATGCATAACGTAAGTCACTAATAACTCTGCAAACTCCAATGTAATGCAGATTTTGCAAAATCATTTTGACTTGCTATAATACAAAGATCCCTCATTTCAAAGCTCCCAACTCTAATTCCCTTGAATGTTTCTGTAACCTACCCCCTCTCCCCCACTGCATGCCTTGCCCACTTCCACATCATATTTCACTTAAATAGTCTACTTTTCTTAATTCACTTACTTCGTTCAAATTATTTGACAATTCAATTTTTAGCTCTAAATTCCCACCTTGCTTCCAGAACCTAAACTGTCTCTCACCCCACTGTCCTTTCCCTCACTGCAACAGTGTGTCCTCTAACTTGCTGAGCAATGTCAATGGAAATCTGCTGGTCTTGTACTGTACTTGAGATATTTAAAATACTGAATTAACATAAAAGATGTAGCACATAAGAATTGAAGATGCCATGTTAAGATAGAAATGTAGGTGATTGATTTAGTATTTCAATAAATAATGTATTTGACAGTTTATTTGAAATTGATTGAAATCTCTGGAATAGACTTTCACATAGTGAAATGGCATGAATTTGCATACTGAATGTTTTGTAAGAATTGTTGGAGTTGAGCCATGGTGGTAAAATTTAATTTGAAGTTAAAGTAATTTTGTCTCTGTTAAAAGTAAACTGTAAATTTCAAATTCAGACTTTGATTGATTAGCTGCAACATGCAATGTATTGAACTGCCACATCCTACGAGCAATGTATTATTTCTGTTGGGAAAAGAATTCCCTTGCCAGACTTTTGATGGCCAAGTCATTAAAGCTGCATGATCCCAGAATTAAACTTGCTGACATTATTATTGAACACTGACAATAAAGTATTAACTGTGACAATCAGTCGAATACAGTGGCTTTGCAGTGTGGATTTTCCAACCAAAATAGACCTTACTGTTAACAGGAACTGCTCTTGTATATAAAAAAAAAATAGATTTCACTATCAGTATTGGTTCTGAATCATATACATGCTAGAAAATTGGTATTGAATTATTGATTTTCAAGAAAAATGACCGATAATACATACAGCATAAAAACCCAAAAAATCCAGGCAAACATTAGATAGCTGATAAATAGATAAGGCATCAAGGTTTGTTATCACATTGAAAGGAAAAGAGTGGCTAAAGTAAATGTTGGTCCCTTAGAAGATGAGACCGGGGGATTAGTAATGGGGATCATGGAGTTGGCAGAAACTCTGAACAAATATTTTGTATCAGTCTTTATGGGAGAGGACACTAACAATATTCTGACAGTGGATAGTCTTGGGGCTATAGGGGGGAGGAACTTAACACAATCACAATCACAAAGGAGGTGGTACTCAGTAAGGTAATGGGACTAAAGGCAGATAAATTCCCTGGACCTGATGGCTTGCATCCTAGGGTCTTGAGAGAAGTAGCGGCAGGGATAGTGAATGCATTGGTTCTAATTTACCAAAATTCCCTGGATTCTGGGGAGGTCCCAGCAGATTGGAAAACTGCAATTGTAACACCCCTATTTAAAAAAAGGATGCAGACAAAAAGCAGGAAACTATAGACCAGTTAGTTTAACATCTGTGGTTGGGAAAATGTTGGAATCCATTATTAAAGAAGCAGCAGCAGGACATTTGGAAAAGCAAAATTTGGTCAGGCAGAGTCAGCATTGATTTATGAAGGGGCAGTCATGTTTGACAAATTTGCTGGAGTTCCTTGAGGATGTAACGAACAGGGTGGATAAAGGGGTGTTGTGTTCCTAACACAGATGAGACTGCACACAGGGAGGTTAAAGTAACAGTGACCTCAGTCTTTATTAAGACACTCCAGAGTGAGGAGCAGGCCTTAGGAACCGGCTTATATACAGTGCTCCCAAGGGATGCTGTGATCCCTTGGGACTTCAGGGGATGTACTCCCTGGTGGCGGAACATGGGAGTGCATGCTTTACAGATACACAACATCACTCCCCCACCCCCCCAAGTCAAAGTGAAAACTATTTACAAGGTGAGGCGGTTGGGAGCCTTTCTTTCCCTGGTGGACCGCCTCGGTACAAAAGTCTGTACTGGTGTGTTGGCTGTGCCCTCGCTGGGCTGGCTTGTTGGCCTTACAGGGCTGCTGGGTGAGCCTGGCCTTGCTGGGCTGTTGGGCGTGATGGGTTCGATTTCCTGGTCCAGGGTGGTGTCGTTGATCCTTTGGGTGTGTGTTGTGGGCTCAAAAGGTGGTGTCTGCGGTGGGTTGTTCAGGGCTGTCTGTGAACTGCAGCCACGTTTGGTCCAGGTGCTTTCTGCAAATTTGTCCATTGTCTAGTTTGACTACAAACACCCTACTCCCTTCTTTAGCTATCACCGTGCCCGCGATCCACTTGGGACCATGTCCATAGTTTAGCACATACACAGGGTCATTCAGATCAATTTCCCATGACACAGTGGCGCAACCATCGTTTACATTTTGTTGCTGCTGCCTGCTCTCTACCTGATCATGCAGGTTGGGGTGAACCAGTGAGAGTCTGGTTTTAAGTGTCCTTTTCATGAGTAGCTCAGCCGGGGGCACCCCTGTGAGTGAGTGGGATCTCGTGCGGTAGCTGAGCAGTACTAGGGACAGGCGGGTTTGGAGTGAGCCTTCTGTGACTCGTTTAAGACTCTGTTTGATTGTTTGTACTGCCCGCTCTGCCTGCCCATTGGAGGCTGGTTTAAACGAGGCCGAGGTGTCATGTTTGATCCCATTGCAGGTCATGAATTCTTTAAATTCGGCACTGGTGAAACATGGCCCTTGTCACTGACCAGTATGTCAGGCAGGCCGTGGGTGGCAAACATGGCCCTCAGGCTTTCAATAGTGGTGGTGCTTCCTGACATTTCACATTCAATCCATTTTGAAAAAGCATCCACTACCACCAGGTGCATTTTACAGAGAAACGGGCCCGCATAGTCGACATGGATCCTTGACTATGGTCTGGAGGGCCAGGACCACAAACTTAGTGGTGCCTCTCTGGGCGCGTTGCTCAACTGAACACACACGCTGCATTGCCGTACACAGGACTCTAAGTCAGAGTCGATACCGGGCCACCACACATGGGATCTGGTTATCGCTTTCATCATTACTATACCCAGATGTATGCTGTGGAGATCCGAGATGAATGTCTCCCTGCCCTTTTTGGGTAGCACTACGCGGTTACCCCACAACAGGCAGTCTGTCTGAATGGACAACATGTCCTTTCGCCGCTGGAACGGCTTGATTAGCTCTTGCATTTCAACGGGGATGCTGGCCCAGCTCCCATGCAGAACACAGTTTTTTACTTGGGACAGCAGAGGATCTTGGCTGGTCCAAGTCCTAATCTGGCGGGCCGTGACAAGTGATTTATCTTTTTCAAACGCTTCCATGACCATCAACAAGTCTGCAGGCTGCGCCACCATCAACAAGTTTGCAGGCTGTGCCATTTCCACCCCCGTGGTGGGCAATGGTAGCCGACTGAGAGCATCCGCACAGTTCTCGGTGCCTGGCTTGTGGCAGATGGTACAGTTATACGCTGATAGCGCAAGTGACCACCTTTGTATGCAGGCTGAGGCATTCGTATTTAACTCCTTGTTTTCGGCGAACAGGGATATGAGGGGCTTGTGATCGGTTTCCAGCTCAAATTTGAGGCCAAACAGGTACTGATGCATTATCTTTACCCCGCTAATGCCTCTTTCTCAATCATGCTGTAGGCCCTCTCGGCTTTAGACAAGCTCCTGGGGGCACAGGCGACAGGTTGCAACTTCCCCGCAATGTTAGCTTGTTGTAATACACACCCGACTCCGTACAACGACGCATCACATGCTAGCACATGTCTTTTACATGGATTATACAATACAAGCAGCTTGTTGGAGCATAAAATGTTTCTGGTTTTCTCAAAAGCAATTACTTGTTTGTTTCCCCATACCTAGTTCTCACCTTTGCGCAATAACACATGTAGGGGCTCTAAGAGGGTGCTTAACCCCGGTAGGAAGTTACCAAAATAGTTGAGTCCGAGGAACGACCGCAGCTCCGTGACGTTCTGTGACCTGGGCGCGTTCCTAATAGCCTCTGTCTTGGCGTCTGTTGGCCGAATGTATCCACCGCGATCTTTCTCCCCAAAAACTCCACTTCTGTTGCCATGAAGACTCATTTCGACCTCTTCAGCCGCAGCCCTGCGCGATCCAGTCGCTGGAGGACCTCCTCCAGGTTTTGTAGATGCTCGATGGTGTCCCGACCCATGACCAATATGTCGTCCTGAAAAACCACCATGCGTGGTACCGACTTGAGTAGGCTCTCCATATTTCTCTGGAAGATCGCTGCAGCCGACCGAATTCCAAACGGGCATCTGTTGTAGATGAACAGTCCCTTGTGCGTGTTGATGCAGGTGAGGCCCTTCGACGACGACGACTCCTGCTCCTGAATCATGTAGGCCGAAGTCAAGTCGAGCTTGGTGAACGTCTTGCCTCCTGCCAGCGTCGCAAATAGGTCGTCTGCCTTAGGTAGCGGGTGTTGGTCCTGTAGCAAGAAATGATTAATAGTTACTTTATAATCGCCGCAAATCCTGACCGTGCCATCACTTTTGAGTACTGGAACAATCGAGCTGGCCCACTCGCTGAATTCTACTGGGGGGATGAAGCCCTCGCGTTGCAGCCTGTCCAGTTCGATTTCCACACTCTCCCTCATGTGAGGTACCGCTCGCGCCTTGTGGTGAATGGGTCGTGCCTCTGGGACCAAGTGGATCCACACCTTCGTCCCGGAAAAGTTTTCAATGCCTGGCTCAAAAAGGGAAGGAAATTTGTTAAGAACCTGGGTACATGAGGCTTCATCGACATGTGATAGCGCTCGGATGTCATCCCAGTTCCAGCGGATTTTGCCCAGCCAGCTCCTTCCAAGCAGTGTGGGGCCATCGCCCGGGACAATCCAGAGTGTCAATTCGTGTATCGTGCCCTTGTAGGTGACCTTGACCATGGCGCTGCCCAGGACAGTGATAAGCTCTTTGGTGTACGTTCTCCGTTTCATGTCGATGGGGCTCAGGGCTGGTCTGAGTGCCTTGTTGCACCACAGTCTCTCAAACATCTTTTTACTCATGATGGATTGGCTAGCGCCAGTGTCCAGTTCCATGGCTATGGGTAAGCCATTCAATTTTACATTTAGCATTATAGGTGGACATTTCGTCTCAAATGTGTGCACCCCGTGTATTTCAGCATCTGCCTCCTCTCTCTCAGGCTCAAAACTGCTTTGATCCACCATGGACCGATCTTCCTCTGCCACGTGGTGGTTAGCAGGTTTTGCAGGGCTTGTCTGCAAGCTCGTTGGAGGTGCCCCATTGTTCCACAGCTCTTGCAAACATACCCTTTGAAGTGGCATGAATAGGCTGAATAGAAGCCTCCACAACGCCAACAAGGTGTGAATTGCCTTGCATTCATCTTTTGTTGCGGACTCTGAGTCATCTGGGTCACCTGAGGCCTGCTGGCAGTTGCAGACTCGTGGTTTCTGCCCTGTACATTTCTGCTCGCAAACACAGTTCCAGTTAATTTATGAACGTTGCTAGCACTTGTGTGCTGAGAGATTTGTTTGGTGTTATCACTGGTGGACATAAATGCCTGTGCTGTTGCAATGGCCTTACTGAGGGTCGGTGTCTCTACAGTCAAAAGTTTTCGTAGGATGGTCTCGTGGCCAATGCCCAGTGCAAAAAAGTCTCTCAGCATTTGCTTCCAGGTAGCCATCAAACTCGCATTGTCCTGCAAGTCGCCTTGACTCGGCGACGTAGCTTGCCACTTCCTGACCTTCAGATCGCTGGCACATGTAGAACCGATACCTCGCCATCAGCACGCTCTCCCTCGGGTTAAGATGCTCCCGAACCAGTGTACACAGGTCCTCATACGACTTATCTGTGGGTTTCACCGGAGCCAGAAGATTCTTCATGAGGCTGTAGGTCGGTGCCCTGCAGACCGTGAGGAAGACCGCTCTCCTTTTTGCAGCGCTTCCTTCTCCGTCCAGCTCGTTGGCTACAAAGTACTGGTCCAGCCGTTCGACATAATCTTCCCAGTCCTCACCCTCCGAGAACTTCTCCAGGATGCCCACAGTTTGCTGCATCTTTGCTTTGGATTCGTATACTCGTTGCCAGTTGTTGTGTTCCTAACACACACGAGACTGCACACTGGGAATTTAAAGTAACAGTGACCCCAGTCTTTATTAAGACACTCCAGAGCGAGGAACAGGCCTTAGGGGGCCGGCTTATATACAGTGTTCCCAAGGAATGCTGGGATCTCTTGGGACTTCAGGAAATGCACTCCCTGGTGGCGGAACATGGGAGTGCATGCTTCACAGATACTCAACAAGGGGAACCAGTGGATGTGGTGTATTTGGACTTCCACAAGGCATTTGACAAGGCATAAAAGGTTATTGCACAAGATAAACGTTCACTGGGTTGGTGGTAATTATTAGCATGGATAGAGGATTGGCTAACGAACAGAAAACAGAGTCATGATAAATGGTTCATTCTCTGGTTGGCAACCAGTAACTAGCGGGGTGCCGCATGGATAAGTGCTGGGACCCCAACTATTTACAATCTATATTAACGACTTGGAGGAAGGGACGGAGTGTAACGTAGCCAAGTTTGCTGACGATACAAAGATGGGAGGAAAAGCAATGTGTGAGGAGGACACACAAAATCTGCAAAAGGACATAGGCTAAGTGAGTGGGCAATAATTTGGCAGATGGAGTATAATGTTGGAAAGCGTGAGGTCATGCACTTTGGCAGAAAAAAATCAAAGAGCAAGTTATTATTTAAATGGAGAAAGATTGCAAAGTACAGCAGGACCTGGGGGTACTTGTGCATGAGACACAAAAGGGTAGTATGCAGGTACAGCAAATGATCAGGAAGGCCAATGGTATCTTGACCTTTATTGCAAAGGGGATGGAGTATAAAAGCAAGGAAGTCTTACTACAGCTATATAAGGTATTGGTGAGGCCACACCTGGGATACTGCGTGCAGTTTTGGTTTCCATATTTACGAAAGGATGTACTTGCTTTGGAGGCAGTTCAGAGAAGGTTCACTAGGTTGATTCCGGGGATGAGGGGGTTGAGTAAGTTGCGCCTCTACTTATTGGAATTCAGAAGAATGAGAGGTGATCTTAGCGAAACGTATAACATTATGAGGGGGCTTGACAAGGTGGATGCAGAGAGGATGTTTCCACTGATGGGGGAGACTAGAACTAGAGGGCATGCTCTTAAAACAGAGAGGAGGAGAAATTTCTTCTGAGGGTTGTAAATCTGTGGAATTCGCTGCCTCAGAGAGCTGTGGAAGCTGGGATATTGAATAAACTTGATAGAAATTGACAGTTTCTTAAACGATAAGGGGTTATGGCGAGCAGGCAGGGAAGTGGAGCTGAGTCCATGATCAGATCAACCATGATCTTATTGAATGGCAGAGCAGGCTCGAGGGGCTGTATGGCCTACTCCTGTTCCTATTTCTTATGTTAATAGACGATAAGGCATACCGGTGCGAATATAAAAACAACATTTTTTAATGGGATATAAATTATCTGCATAAAAGCCATACTGGGAGGAGGGTCCCAGGTTTGATTACTGGTCTCTATTGGGTGTAGCAATTGCCTAGGGAGGGAAATATATGAAACAGATCCACCATGTAGCACTCGAATATGAAAAGCATTATGCAGGAAACTACATGACTGGCAATTGGCCCATGATTTTGACATCGGCATCTGATAAAGCCATATTATGCCTGCTCAAGTGTTACCCATGCTTCTGTACTTTGTATAAAACCACTGAGTGCGCATTAGAGCTGCAGGTCATTTTTCCTCAGTCGGAACAGCATTTTTCCGTTTTGTGTTTCAACACAGCTCAAAGACCATTTGTTTACTGTGACATTTTCATTCTTGCTCTTTTTAGTTATTAAATTTAAAATATTCAAGCATTTTATAGCAACAAGAAGCATGTCATTCAGCCCTTTGAGCCTGTTCCACTATTCAATTAGATTATAACTGATCTGTACTGTCAACTTCCTTTACTCACTCGCCTTGGATCCATATCCCTGTCAATCTTAGTCTTGAAAATTTCAATTGACCCAGCATGCACTGCTTTTTGGGGGAGATATACTTAATAGTTTGGATGCAACCTTGGGGTACTGCTCTGAGTTCACCGATTTGATGTGAATTTCCTTATCAAGGCCAAAAACATGAACTGAAGCATGGCATCTAATATACCTTCAACTTTGAATGTTATTAAAAGTTTTATGTTTCATTGTCTGGTGCAGCAGGTATCTAATCTAGAGGCTAGATACAGAACAACTGTTACATCCACTCTTTATTTTGAAGTTTAGAACTGAGACAGAAGTGATAAATATCAATCACAGAAGGGATCAAGGGCATCAGACTGGTCTCTCAGAATACTTGTTTCCAGCTATATACAGTCTTTCAGATCAAAACTTAGCAATGAGAGCTTTTCTTGCAGAATCCCCTGATGGGCTGACAATCCTAAACAATTCGCTCTGTCCCCTTCTCACAACCAGTTATTCAATATTAAGTATTTATCCCCTATGCTAATATAAGAGGGAATCTAAAAGTTTTCTATATGCATATAAATAATAAACAGGTAGTGAGAGGAGGTGTGAGGCTGATTAGGGATCAAAAAGGAGACCCACACATGGAGGCAGAGGCATGGCTGAGGTACTAAATAAGTACTTTACATCTGCCTTTACCAAGGAAGAAGATGCTGCCAAAGTCATAGTGAAAGAGGAGGTAGTTGAGATATTGGATGGGATAAAAATTGATAAAGAGGAGGTACTTGAAAAGCTGACTTTACTTAAAGTAGATAAGTCACCAGAACCGGATGGGATGCATCCTAGGACGCTGAGGGAAGTGAAGGAAGAAATCATGGAGATACTGGCCATAATCTTCCAGTCCTCCTTAGAAATATAGGTACTGCCAGAGGACTGGAGAATTGCAAATGTTACACCCTACTTCAAGAAAGGATGCAAGGATAAACCCAGCAACTACAGACCAGTCAGTTTAACCTCTGTAATGGGAAACCTTTAGAAATTATAATCCGAGATAAAATTAACTGTCATTTGGACAACTGTGGATTAATTAAGGAAAGCCGACACGGGATTTGTCGAAGGCAAATTTTGTTTAACTAACTTAATTGAGTTTTTTGATGAGGCAACAGAGAGCGTTGATGAAGGCAATGCGGTTGATGTGGGTGTACGTGGACTTCCAAAAGGCGTTTGATAAAGTGCCACATAATAGGCTTGCCAGCAATGTTGAAGCCCGTGGAATAAAAGGGACAGTGGCAGCACAGGTACGAAATTGGCTAAGTGACAAGAAACGGAGAGTAGTGGTGAAAGGTTGTTTTTTGGACTAGAGGAAGGTTTCCAATGGTGTTCCCCAGGGGTTGGTACTAGGACCACTGCTTACTTGGACTTGGGTGTACAGGGCACAATTACAAAATTTGCAGATGGCACAAAACTTGAAAGTATAGTAAACAGTGAGGAGGATAGTGATGGACTTCACAAATCGTTGAAGGGGGCCGGGCAGGTTGAGAAAGCGGTTTTTAAAAAAAAAAAGCATGCAGGATCCTGGGCTTAATAAGTAGAGACATAGGGCCCAAGTTTCCACATGATTTGCACCTGATTTTTAGGAGCAACTGGTGGAGAACGGACTATCTTAGAAATCGCAATTCTCCACATTTTTTTTTCTGCAGTTCTAGTCAGGTAGAACAGTTCTACTTTGGAACAGAATTTTTTCTTCAAAAGGGGGCGTGTCCGGCCACTGACTGCCTGATTTCAAAGTTTCCACAGTGAAAACGTACTCCAAACTAAGTTAGAATGGAGCAAGTGAAGATTTTTGTAGAACTGAAAAAACCTGTTCTACACATTAAAAAATCAGGCGGGGGGGCGGGCGGAAGAGAGGAGGCGCCCGTTCTTTCCCGCGGGGGGATGGAAGGAGGCGCCCGTTCTTCCCGCGGGGGGGGGGGTGGTGGGAAGGAGACAGTGAGAAGGCTGCATGTGCTGATGGCAATGTGCTTTTATTAAAAAAATGTTCAAAAATTAAACCGCTACAAAGAACTACAAAAATGGGCGAGTGCCAATGTTTTTTTTCACACTGCGCGTGCACAAACGCTCCAACGCACACGCGCAGCGTTGCAGACAGGAAAAAAACTAATTTAAATAGTACCCGCCCCCTCCAACTTACAAAATCAGCACGAGTGTAGGCTCCGCCCCCCCCCGGGCGCCGCGCCAGGCAGACGAGCTGCAGAACGCTCCAGAATCGCAAGGTTTTTTTTAGGCGCGAAAAACGGGCGCCCAGCTCGGAGGGGTGCCCGTTTTTTATCGTGTGGAAACTTGGGCCCATAGAGTGCAAAAGCAAAGAAGTTATGATGACCCTTTATAAAATACTGCTTCGGCCTTAACTGGAGTATTGTGTCCAATTCTGGTGTGAAGGCCATAGAGAAGGTGTAAAAGAATGAATCCAGGGATGAGAGACTTCAGTTACGTGGATAGAAGCTGGGTTTGTTCTCCTTCGAGCAGAGACGGTTGAGAGGAGATTTGATTCAAAATCATGAGGGGTCTAGACAGAGTGGTTACAGCATGGAAGAAGGCCATTCGACCTTGCAAGAGCACCTCAGTTCGTCCCACTCCCTTGCCCTTTTCCTGTAGCCCTGCAAATTTTTTTCTTTCAGGTACTTATCCAACTGCCTTTTGAAAGCCGTGAGCGAATCCATCCTTTCAGGCAGTGCATTCCAGATCCTAACTACTCGCTGTGTTTAAAAGAAGAAAGTTTTTCTTATGTCACCTTTGACTCTTTTGCCAACTGAAGTCCCTCATCTCTGGAATCATTCTCGTAAATCTTTTCTGCATCCTCTCCAAGGCTTTCACATCCTTCCTAAAGTCCGGTGCCCAGAATTGGACACACTAGTCCAGTTGAGGCCGAACCAGTGTTTTATACAGGTTCTTCATCATTTCCATGCTTTTGTACTCTACCTCTATTCATCAAGCCCAGGATCCCATAAGCTTTTTTACTTGCTTTCTCAACCTGCCCTGCCACCTTCAGTGATTTGTTCACATACACCCATATGTCTTTTTGTTCATGCATCCCCTTTAGGATTGTACTCTTTAGTTTATATTTCATCGCTTCATTTTTTCTACCAAAATGTATCATTTCACACTCTTCTGCATTAAATTTCATCTGCCACATGTCCGCCCATTCCACCAACCTGCCTATGTCCTCTTGAAATCTATCACTGTCCTCCTCACTATTCACTATACTTTCAAGTTTTGTGTCATTTGCAAATTTTGGAATTGTGCCCTGTACACCCACATCCAAGTCATTAATATATATCAAGAAAAGCAATGGTCCTGGTACCGACACCACTGTGTTCCTCCAGTCTGAAAAACAACAGTTCATCACTACTGTTTCCTGTCACTTAACCAATTGTGTATCCACGTTGCCACTGTCCCTTTTATTCCATGAGCTTCAATTTTGCTGGCAAGCCTATTGTGTGGCACTTTGTCGAACGCCTTTTGGAAATTCATGTACACAATGTCAACCACATTGCCCTCATCAGCCCTCTCCATTACCTCAACAAAAACTCGATCAAGTTGGTTAAACACAATTTGCCTTTAACCAATCTGTGCTGGCTTTCCTTAATTAATTCACACTTGTCCAAGTGATAATTTTGTCCCTGATTATTGTTTCTAGAAGCTTCCCCATTACCAATGTTAAACTGACCAGCCTATAGTTGCTGGGTTTATCTTTACACCCTTTTTGAACAAGGGTATTGCATTTGCAATTCTCCTGTCTTCTAGCACCACCCCCATTCCTAAGGAGGATTGGAAGATTATGGCCAGTACCTCTGCGATTTCTTCCTTCACTTCCCTCAGCATCCTAGTGATTTATCTACTCTAAATACAACCAGCTTTTCTAGTGCCTCCTCTTCATCAATTCTTATCCCATCCAGTATCTCCTTTACTATGTCTATGGCAGCATCTTCCTTGGTGAAGACCGATGCAAAGTACTCATTTAGTACCTCAGCCATACCCTCTGTCTCCATGTGTAGATCTCTTTTTCAGTTTCTAATCGGCCCTACCCTTCCTCTTGCTACCTGTTTATTATTTCTATGCCTATCGAAGACTTTTGGATTACCTTTTATGTTGGCTGCCATTCTATTCTCATACCCTCTCTTTGCCCCTTTTATTTTCTTTTACACCTCCTCTAAACTTTCTATATTTAGCCTGATTCTCAGATGCATTCTTGACCTGACATCTGTCATGCGCGCTCTTTTTCTGCTTCATCTTACTTTCCATGGGCTGGATTTTCGGTCTTCTGCTGCTACCCCTGTTGGCGCCCCAGAGGGGCGGAAATGGCGGCGGTAATCACTACCGGGTGGGTGGCCAGCTTCCAGCGCCCCACTGGGACTTTCGGTGTCGATCTTGACAGGGCGCAGAGCATTACCGCCCGGAAGAGGCGAGCCAGTGTGCAACGCCCCTGGTTGTGACACTGGCTTGATTTTTGACTGCCGCCCAATCTGTAGCACTCCATAGAGTGCCCTGCTGGGACCACCTGTGAAAGCTGGCCGTCCGAGCTGCAGTGAGGTAATGTCAGCCTCAGGTAACTGTGATTGGTTTTTCTTTGCAATTTATGCTGTGATGGTGAGAGTTATTTATTGGGAATGTTTTGGGTGGGTTTTTTTCCAGGTTTCTCCCCCCCCCCCCCCCCCCCCCCCCCCCACCCCCCCCAGGCCTGTCTTGCACAGCGCTCCAAGGCCAGCTGATTAGCTCGGGATTTTAACTTGCTCAGCCGGCTTAGCGCCTTGAGAGGTGTGTAATGCCTCCCTTAGCACTCCACCCACACTCGGGTCCCAGCTGATGAATTTTGCTGACTGAGGCGCAAACTGTTTCTGGGAACAAACTTTACCATACCGAAATGAGCAGAACCGAAACTCCAGCCCTTTCTCTCTTGTCATCCAGGGAGCTCTGACTTTAGTTGCCCTACCTTTCTCCCTAGTGGGAATGTACCTCAAGTAGATAGAAAGCAGCTGTTCCCATTGGCAGAAGGGTGGAGACCCAGAGAACACGCATTTAAGGTGATTGGCAGAAGAGCCAAAGGCAACATGAGGAAAAACTTTTTTGCGCAGCGAGTGGTTATGATCTGAAATGCACTGCCTGAAAAGATGGTGAAGGTAGATTCAATCGTGGCATCTTATCCATGCAACCCAGCCAACATCAAGAACTCAGAAGGATTGAGTGCAAATCCACACCAACACTCTGGTCTAATGCATTGTTCCCCTTGCATGACCAAATTATCTTTATTGTATTCTGCTTTTTTTTTCCTTTCCCACTAATCTAGTATTTTTGTATTTGTGTAAAATACTTATTTTAGATATTAATGACTCATTTAATCTCATCAGGGCTGTGCATGATGTAAAGGCCACTGACATGGGTATGAGTACAGTACGATTTAAAGCAGAAGTCGATTTTGATGGAAGAATAGTGACACGATCTTACCTGGAGAAGCAAGACATTGACGTGATCTTAAATGTATGTAATATTTCAGTAAAACACTGTGGACTTGTGCCATTCTGTTATCACGCATAAAGTTTAATATCTGCTGGAGTTCAAAGATTAAAAGGGGAGCAGGTTTTAGTCTTGCCATTAATGTTGCCTTAAGCAAGAATATAAATGATTACTTATCCTACAGTGGTAAAAATTTATTTTAAGTATACAGCTGACACATATTCGTACTTATTTTGGAGCACTGGGGAAGAACAGCCACATGTAATGCTGAATGTTAATGCAGCTTCTTTTCACTGGATACACATATTCCAGAAAACATGTAAAATGGATGTTCATCATGGCCTTCATCCAACTGTCAGGACATAGGGTCTATGCTTTTCAGAAAAAATAGTGTATTATGGTGCCACGTTTTGTGGGTGATTTTATAGATACTGCTGAGCTGATAGAAGATAGCACATTGGAGAAGCTTTTTTTCTGTTCCTGTGCTCTCCATAATTCTGTGTCACTACAAATGGTTGGATCAAAATCTGATGATTTTCCATGCTGCTAAATATTGTTAATGTCATAATGTAAGGAACACAATCTTGCCCAGGTTTCCTAACTTACTGGCACAAGCAGTTAAAATAGCCATAAAATGACAGGCTGCTGCTGCCAATTTATTTTTAGGTCATATATATTTGAAGTGACTTTTTGAAATTTAAAAATGTGAATTATTAAAAACGAAAATCTGTTCAATGAAATTTAGATGCAATGTAGAATCTAGGCTATAAATTGCAATTAGTATACTTTATTGTTGTATGGGTAGAGGCCCTGTGAGGATCACTTAATTTTACATTTCAATTTGTCATATTTCCATTGACTCTTTATTTATTATTTCCTCTTGAAAGTTCATCTGTTCTATTGCATATCTATTGGAGCTTCTTTTCAGCTCAGCCCTAAAAAGCTTTCAAGCTAGTGAATACAGTTCCTTAATCTTAGCTGAGGGAAGGATTCGCATGTGCATTTGATAGGTGGACAAAGTCCTCAACCCTGTCACCACAGACAACTTGTTGCTGAATGGCACAGGCTGTCGACCTGGTCCCAGGTCTCTGCCAATTTCACTCTAGTCAGCACACGAGAAATATCTGAAGTTCTTTTTTCACAATGCTTAGCAACACCTCTCCATTACATAAGTCACTGCACTTCATTGCACCTGAATCACCTCATTTAGCAGATGCCAAGAACAATGCCTGGAAAAACAGTCGGTACAGGCTTGCAGACTCGTTAACTGGTGGCTACAAAGGGATGAGGAAGCGCTTCTATTGGAGGCCACAGTCAGTGCAACGTTGACACACAGCACGGTGCTGAGCCTCAGAGTTTGCAGTGGCAGACAGAACTAAAAGTTCAGGGTGAGGAAAAAGTGATTTTGAGAACTTTTCTGGGCATATTACTATGCCACGCCTTTAAGACTCCACTTTTCCCGGGATCTGAATCGGAGTTTGGCGCATGCGCAATGACTCGGTTAAATTTAGCAGCGGCATTTTCGTTCGTGATACCCCCAGCTCTGGTGTGCAACGGCTGATTCAGCACCCCTGTCAGCTCTTAGACCGATTCGGGCGAATTTCTGGGTGGAGGGCGCAAATTTTTGCAAGGTGTTAAAATCACCGCTCCGCCTGGGTTATTGCCCCAAATGAGGTGCGACCGAATTTCTCCCCCATATAAAGTCTTTGTTTGCACTACATCAATTTCAAAAACTCGATATTTTGCAAATGGTTGATGCAAACTTGTACTATATTCCACTGGTATAACTAATACCAACGTGGGGAAGCTACAACATAGGACTACATGCATGTTAAGCTGCATAAGTAGCATGCTATAAACCAGCTAAGCGATCCCACAATCAATGGATCAGATCAAAGCTCTGCAGTCCTGCTTATATCCAGTCATGAATGGTGGTGGACAATTAAACAATGGGAGGCGACTCCATGAATATCCCCATCCTCAATGATGGCGAAGCCCAGCATGCAATGCAAAACACAAGGCTGAAACGTTTTCAACCATCTTCAGCCAGAGGTGCCGAGTTGGTGATCAATATCAGCCTTCTGACATCCCTAACATTACAAAAACCAGTCTTTAGCTAATTTGATTCACTCTATGTGATATTGAGAAGCGGCTGAGCGCACTGGATGCAGCAAAAGCTATGGACCCCAGCAACATCCCCGCTGTCGTGCTGAAGGCTTGTGCTCCAAAACTAGCCACGTCTCTAGCCAAACACTGGCATCTACCCAAAAATATGGAAAACTGTCCAGGTATGTCCTGGCCACAAAAAGCAGGACCTATTTAATCCGGCCAATTACCGTCCCATCAGTCTACTTTCAATCATCAGCAACGTGATAGAAACATAGAAACATAGAAACATAGAAAATAGGTGCAGGAGTAGGCCATTCGGCCCTTCTAGCCTGCACCGCCATTCAATGAGTTCATGGCTGAACATTCAACTTCAGTACCCCATTCCTGCTTTCTCGCCATACCCCTTGATCCCCCTAGCAGTAAGGACCTCATCTAACTCCTTTTTGAATATATTTAGTGAATTGGCCTCAACAACTTTCTGTGGTAGAGAATTCCACAGGTTCACCACTCTCTGGGTGAAGAAGTTCCTCCGCATCTCGGTCCTAAATGGCTTACCCCTTATCCTTAGACTGTGAAGGTGTCCTTGACAGTGCTATCAAGCGGCACTTACTCAGCAATAACCTGGTCACCGATGCTCAGTTTGGGTTCCGCCAGGACCATTCGGCTCCAGACCTCATTACAGCCTTGGTCCAAACATGGACAAAAGAGCTGAATTCCAGAGCTGAGGTGAGAGTGACTGCCCTTGACATCAAGACAGCATTTGACTGAGTGTAGCATCGAGGAGCCCCAGTAAACTTAAAGTCAATGGGAATCAGAGGAAAAACTCTCCACTGCATGGAGTCATACCTAGCACAAAGGAAGATGGTTGTGGTTGTTGGAGGTTAATTATCCCAGCCCCAGGGCATCGCTTCAAGAGTTCCTCCTGACAGTGTGGGGATGTTCGCTGATGATTGCACAGTGTTCAGTTCCATTTGCAACTCCTCAGAAAATGAAACAGTCCATGCCTGCATGCAGCAAGACCTGAGTGACATTCAGGCTTGGACTGATAAGTGGCAAGTAACATTCGCACCACACAAGTGCCAGGCAATGATTATCTCCAACAAGCGAGAGTTTAATCACCTCCCCTTGATATTCAACACGTTACTGTTATATATGTGGACTTGTATTTACTCTGTACAGCCACCAGAGGGCTCATCCCCTGGAGTCCCAAGGGATCCCATAATCCCTTGGATGCACAGGTATTTAAGGAGGCTTCACTGGTTGGGGAGGCACTCTGGAGACCTGCAATAAAAGACTACAGTCACACTTTGAGCTCACAGTGTTCAATCTGACTCTTTTTCCATATACAACAACTGGTGACGAGATACAGATAGCGAACCCAAAGATATAGAGAACAGTGGGCATCCTGGAGAAATTTTCAGAGGGAGAATATTGGGAAACTTTTGTGGAGCGACTCGACCAATACTTCGTGGCCAACGAGCTAGATGGGGAAGAGAGGGCTGCCAAACGAAGGGTGATCCTCCTCACCGTCTGTGGAGCACCAACGTATGGCCTCATGAAGAATCTGCTTACTCCAGCGAAACCCATGGAGAAATCGTATAACAATTTGTGCACACTGGTCTGAGAGCATTTGAACCCGAAGGAAAGCGTTTTGATGGCGAGGTACCGGTTCTACACCTGCAAAAGGTCTGAAGGCCAGGAAGTGGCGAGTTATGTCGCCGAGCTAAGACACCTTGCAGGACATTGTGAATTTGAAGGCTATTTGGAGCACATGCTCAGAGTTTTTCGTTCTTGGCATTGGCCACGAAACCATACTTAGCAAACTTTTGATGTAGAGACCCCAACCTTGAGTAAGGCCATAGCGATAGCCCAGGCGTTCATTGCCACTAGTGACAATACGAAGCAAATCTCTCAGCACATAAGTGCTGCTACAAGTACTGTGAACAAAGTGATGTTATTTTCGAATCGTAA
Source organism: Pristiophorus japonicus (assembly GCF_044704955.1). NCBI lineage: Eukaryota > Metazoa > Chordata > Chondrichthyes > Pristiophoridae > Pristiophorus > Pristiophorus japonicus. The sequence goes on along the minus strand of NC_091978.1, from coordinate 170,073,342 downwards.
CGTACGGGGCAGGTCACACATATCTGCAGCTACACGTCCGCAGATGTCTGAGTCTACCATCAAGGGTGATGAATGCAAGGCCATTAACACCTTGTTAGCGCTGCGGGGGTGATCATCATTTCCATTCATGCCGATTCAAAGAGTACGTTTGCAAGGGCTGTGGAACAATGGGACACCTCCAGCAAATGTGCTGGTGAGCTGCTAAGCCTGTTAAACCTGCAAACCACCATGTTGCAGAGGAGGACAGATCCACAGAGGATCACGACGAACCAGAGCCTCAGATAGAGGAGGCAAAGGTACATTGGGTACACACATTCACCATGAATTGTCCCCCGATAATGCTGAATGTTGAACTAAATGGACTTCCAGTGTCAATGGAGCTGGAGAAGGGCACGAGCCAGTCCACCGTGGGGAAAAAGACATTCGAAAAGTTGTGGTGCAACAAGGCCTCAAGACCAGTCTTAACTCCAAATCGCACGAAACTAAGAACTTACACAAAAGAACTGATTCCTGTAATCGGCAGTGCTACTGTAAAGGTCTCCTATGATGGAGCGGTGCACAAGCTACCACTCTGGGTGGTACCGGGCGATGGTCCCACGCTGCTCGGCAGGAGCTAGCTGGGAAAGATATGCTGGAACTGGGACGACGTCCGAGCGCTATCACCTGCTGACGACACTTTGTGTGCCTAGATCTTAAGCAAATTTCCTTCGCTGTTCGAACCAGGCATCGGGAAATTCCAAGGAGCAAAAGTGCAGATCCACCTAATTCCGGGGGCGCGACCCATCCATCACAAGGCGAGAGCAGTACCGTACATGATGAGAGGGTAGAGATCGAGCTAGACCGGCTACAAAGAGAGGGCATCATTTCACCGATCGAGTTCAGCGAGTGGGCCAGTCCTATTGTCGCAGTCCTCAAAGGAGACGGCACCGTCAGAATCTGTGGCGATTACAAAGTAACTATTGATCGTTTCTCCCTGCAGGACCAATACCCACTACCAAAGGCCGACGACCTCTTTGCAACGCTGGCGGGAGGAAAGATGTTCATGAAGCTGGATCTGACTTCAGCCTACATGAAGCAAGAACTGGAGGAACCATCGAAGGCCCTCACCTGCATCAACACGCACAAGGGTCTTTTTGTTTACAACAGATGCCCATTTGGAATCCGATCAGCGGCGGCGATATTCCAGAGAAACATGGAAAGTTTACTGAAGTCAGTCCCGCACACTGGTCTTCCAGGACAACATCTTGGTCACAGGTCGGAACACAGCCGAGCACCTGCAGAACCTGGAGGAGGTTCTTAGTCGACTCAACCGCGTGGGGCTCAGGTTAAAATGCTCGAAGTGCGTTTTCCTGGCGCCTGAAGTGGAGTTCTTGGGAAGGAGGATTGCGGCGGACGGCATCAGGCCCACCAACGCAAAGATGGAGGCAATCGAGAATGCACTGAGGCCACAAAACGTGACGGAGCTGCGGTCGTTTCTGGGACTCTTGAACTACTTTGGTAACTTCTTACCGGGTCTCAGCATGCTGCTAGAACCACTACATGTCTTACTACGAAAAGGGGACGAATGGGTTTGGGGCAAAAGCCAAGAAAATACCTTTGTAAAAGCGAGAAAATTGTTATGCTCAAATTGCTTGTGATCCATGTAAGCGTTTAGTACTAGCATGTGATGCGTCATCATATGGTGTCAGGTGTGTATTGCAACAAGCTGATGATTTCGGGAAACTGCAACCGCTTATGCATCCAGAAGTCTGTCTAAGGCTGAGAGCCTACAGCATGATTGAAAAAGAAGTGTTAGCGTGTGTCTATGGAGTAAAGAAAATGCATCAATACATGTTTGGGCTAAAATTCGAATTGGAAACTGACCATAAGCCACTTATATCCCTGATTTCCGAGAGTAAAGGGATAAATACCAATGCATCGGCCCGCATCCAGAGATGGGCGCTCACGTTGTCCGCATACAATTCTGCCATCTGCCACAGGCCAGTCATAGAAAACTGCGCCGATGCTCTCAGTAGGCTGCCATTGCCCACCACGGGGGTGTAAATGGCGCAGCCCGCAGATCTAGCCATGGTTATGGAAGCATTTGAGTGACCAATCACCTGTCACTGCCCGGCAGATCAAAACCTGGAAAAGCCAGGGCCCCTTATTATCTCTAGTCAAAAACTGTGTGCTTCACGGGAGCTGGTCCAGTGTCCCAGTGGAAATGCAGGAAGAGATAAAGCTGTTCCAGTGGCGCAAAGATGAAATGTCTATACAGGCAGACTGCCTTTTGTGGGGCAATTGAGTAGTAGTCCCCAAAAAGGGCAGAGCCACATTCATCAATGACCTCCACAGTACCCACCCAGGCATCGCAATAATGAAAGCAATAGCCAGATCCCACGTGTGGTGGCCCATATCGATGCGGATTTAGAGTCCTGCATTCACAGATGGAACATATGCTCGCAGTTAAGCAATGTACCCAGGGAGGCGCCGCTAAGTTTATGGTCTTGGCCCTCCAAACCGTGGTCTCGGCTACACGTCGACTATGCAGGCCTGTTCTTGGGTAAAATGTTCCTTGTGGTTGTCGATGCGTACTCCCAAGTGGATTGAATGTGAGATAATGTCGGCAAGCACGTCCGCTGACACGACTGAAAGCCTGCGGGCCATGTTTGTTACTCATGGCTTACCCGATGTCCTGATGAGCGATAACAGCCCATGTTTTACCAGTGCTGAGTTCAAAGAATTCATGACCCGCAACGGGATCAACCATGTCATATCTGCCCCATTTAAACCAGCGTCCAATGGTCAGGCAGAGAGAGCAGTGCAAATCATCAGGCAAGGCTTGAAGAGGGTAACTGAAGGCTCACTGCAGACTCGCCTATCCCAAGTCCTGCTTAGCTACCGCACGAGACCACACTCACTGGGATCCCACCTGCTGAACTGCTCATGAAAAGAGCACTTAAGACAAGGCTCTCGTTAGTTCACCCTGATCTATATGAACAGGTAGAGAGCAGGCGGCTTCAACAAAGTGCATACCATGATAGCGCAAATATGTCACGAGATTGAAATCAATGATCCTGTATTTGTATTAAATTATGGACAAGGTCCCAAGTGGCTTCTCAGCACTATTATGGCCAAAGAGGGGAGCAGGGTGTTTCGGGTCAAACTTTCAAATGGACTCATTCACCGGAAACACTTGGACCAAATCAAACTCAGATTCACGGACTATCCTGAGCAACCCACACTGGACCCTACCTTTTTTGATCCCCCAACATACATACCAGTGGCAACCGGCACTACGGTTGACCACGAAACAGAACCCAGCATCCACAGCAGCCCCCAGGGCCCAACACACCAGGCAGCCCAGCAAGGCCAGCTGCACAGCAGCCCAGTGAGGGCCCAACAAATGATTCAATAACACCAGCTTTCACACCGAGATGATCAACCAGGGCAAGAAGGGCCCCAGATCGATTCACATTGTAAATAGTTACACTACTGACTTTGGGGGGGGAGGGGGGGGTGTTATATATGTGGACTTGTAATTACTCTCTACAGCCACCAGAGGGCTCATCCACTGGAGTCCCAAGTGATCCCATAATCCCTTGGGAGCACAGATATTTAAGGAGGCTTCACTGGTTGAAGAGGCACTCTGGAGACCTGCAATAAAAGACTAAGGTCACACTTTACTTTGAGCTCACAGTGTTCAGTCTGACTCTTTCTCCATATACAACAGTTACCATCACCAAATATCCCACTATCAACATCCTGGGGGTCACCATTGACCAGAAACTGAACTAGATCAGCCACATAAATACTGTGACAACAAGAGCGTGTCAGAGGCTCGGTATTCTGCAGCGAGTGTCTCACCTCCCGTATTCCCAAAGCCTTTCCACCATCTACAAGGCACAAGTCAGGAGTGTGATGGAATACTCTCCACTTGCATGGATGAGTGCAGCTCCAACACTCAAGAAGCTCGACAGCATCTAGGACAAAGCAGCCCGCTTAATTGGCACCCCATCAGCACACCGTGGCTACAGTGTGTACCATCTACAAGATGCACTGCAGCAACTCACAAAGGCATCTTCGGCAGCACCTCCCAAACCCGCGACCTCTACTACCTAGAATGACACGGGCAGCAAGCGGATGAGAGCACCATCACTTGCAAGTTACACACCATCCTGACTTGGAAATATATTGCCGTTTCTTCATCGTCACTGAGTCAAAATCCTGGAACTCCCTCTCTAACAGCACTATGGGAGTACCTTCACAAGGACTTCAGCAGTTCAAGGTAGCTGACCAGCACCTTTTTAAGGGCAATTAGGAATGGGCAATAAATGCTGGCCTTAATAAGCAAAAAGGCAGTTAATGTGCTGCCCCTAGTGTTGAATCTGCACGTTTTGGAAATTGACTTTTAATTTTTTCTAAAACATTAAGAAGTACTGGCATATATATACATTAGAACATAAGAAATAGGAGCAGGAGTCGGCCATCCGTTCCTCGAGCCTGCTCTGCCATTCAAGAAGATAATGGCTGATCATCTACATCAACTTCACTATCCTGCCCTATCCCCATGCCCCTTAATTCCCTTAGTGCCCAAAAATCTATCGATCTCAGTCTTGAATATACTAATTGACTGAGCATCCACAGCCCTCTGGAATAGACGACACTGAGTGAAGAAATCTCTCCTCACCTCAGTCCTAAATGGCCGACCCCTTATCCTAAGACTATGACCTCTAGTTCTAGACTATCCAGCCAGGGTGTAGGACGATGGTTTCATACCGGATTAATTTGTAGCAGGCAAGAACAATTAGTTAATACTACCGGCTACTTCTCAGAGTTCGACTCTGGAAAATAATGACAAGACACCAATAAGTTTAGTTCCCACTTTGCGTGGCAGTCTTTACTGAGTACTGATCAATCTGTTACCAACATTACACCTATCCGTCTGTCCCTTGAGCTGCTAAGCTACGTTATAGTTACCAGTTCCTCAGTTCCCTGCGTGTCCCAGTGGTCCGCTGACATGTCGGGATGCGCGTCTTCTGAAGACTGATCGGGTGACCCTTCCTTGACGGCAGCCGTGTTCCCACTTGTCTTTACTGAGTCTCTGCCTCAGTTTCCCTGCACACTCATGATCGACCCGGTGATCTGACGGGTTTGTGGAGCGCAACTTCTGATGACTGACCAGGTCACCCTTCTCTGACGACTGCAGGCTGCTTATTCCGTGGTCTGAGAGTTCATGGGCTAGAACCTCCACTTTTTTTTGTCTGCTTACCGCCCATTTTACCGCTGAAATGACGTATAACGCCCATATATCGCCCATTTTGGCACAAAATGGAAACTAATGGGCATTTTCGGAAACTTATCGCCGAGCGTTACTTTCCCCATGTGCTTAACGGCGAGAAAAAATATTACTGCCCGCCCACTTTTTTGGGGCAAAATCAGCAGAATGGGCGAATTCAACGCCCATAACATCGTCCAGCATTATTTTCCGCACGGGATTAATATTGAATCACTGCGTTAATGCCCAGCGACTATTTTTTGTCGTAAAGAGCATATTTACCCAAACTAGCGGCCATGGAGATTGCCCATTATCAATTTCACCACCTCAGACACATTTCGCCCACAATATCACTCGCGCAAAAAAACCTCCCCAAAAAAGTGGAACTAACCGGAGCGAATCACAGCGTTATGGACGCCATGTTGTAGATCACGTCGCGTCCTTTAAAATTTTGGCTGCTGTGCTTCAACCTCGGCGGAGTTCAGATGTATTCTGCAGGTCGTTGGAGTTGATGTGAACATCTGTTTTTAAAAAAAAACTCTTGACCATACTGTGACCGATTGGAATGGAAGAGGTGTGTTCGTTGGGACATTCCTTGTTTGTGAACAATCGGTGAAAAACGGAGAGCTACTGCAATGGGGCCTGTCCTTTCTCACCCTCTCTTGGTGACCAAATACATGCAGCAGACTCGACATTGCCGAAGGAACGCTGCACTGCATTATGTGCACAATATACGGAGTGACACACAGACAGATGAGGAGGACCAGACGTTACATCTCCCGCAAGTACAAGGAGAAGCATTCTTACCTCGACTTGCCCGACACCACCTGCCTTCGGAGACTGCGCTTCCACAAAGAGGTTATCACTGAGGTATGCCAGCTGATAAGGACAGATCTGCAGCCTGCCAGCACCATCAGAACTGCACTGTCTGTCGAGGTCAAAGTCACCGCGGCACTTTCGTTCTACGCCTCAGGTTATTTTCAGGCCACAGCTGGCGACATTTGCGGACTTTCTCAGCATGCCACACATCGCTGCATTAGACAGGTCACCGAAGCCCTGTACGCATGCAGGAGGGACTTGATCAGTTTCCCTATGACCAGGGAGGCACAGAGTGAGAAGGCTCTAGGATTCTCCAGAATTGCAAACTTCCCCAAGGTGCAGGGAGCAATAGACTGTACGCACATCACGCTGTGGGCACCTTTTCAGGATGCTGAGGTTTTCAGGAACCGCAAGGGATTCCACTCCCTGAAGGTCCAGATGGCTGTCAGCCACCAGCAAATTATACTGGCTGTGAATGCTCAATTTCTGGGCAGCATCCATGATGCTCACATCCTGCGTGATAGCACTGTATCTGACTTGTTTAACAATCAGCCACCAGGTCAATGCTGGATGCTTGGGGACAAAGGATATGGCCTCGCCACCTGGCTGATGACCCCCCTGTGTGACACCCACACTGAGGCCCAGAGGCGATACAACGCGAGCCACAGAGCAACTCTCAATATTGTGGAGAAAACCATTGGAGTGCTGAAGCAGCGCTTCAGATGCCTGGACCACTCGAGAGGCGAGCTCCAATACCAGACTGAGCAGGTGGCTAAATTTGTGGTGCTCTGCTCCACTTGAGGAAGTGGCCATAGAAATAGTGGATGCATTGGTAATCATTTTCCAACAGTCTATCGACTCTGGATCAGTTCCTATGGACTGGAGGGTAGCTAATGTAGCACCACTTTTTAAAAAAGGAGGGAGAGAGAAAACGGGTAATTATAGACCGGTTAGCCTGACATCAGTAGTGGGGAAAATGTTGGAATCAATTCTTAAAGATGCAATAGCAGCGCATTTGGAAAGCAGTGACAGGATCGGTCCAAGTTAGCATGGATTTATGAAAGGGAAATCATGCTTGACAAACCTTCTGGAATTTTTTGAGGATGTAACTAGTAGAGTGGACAAGGGAGAACCAATGGATCTGGTGTATTTGGACTTTCAAAAGGCTTTTGACAAGGTCAACACAAGAGATTGGTGTGCAAAATTAAAACACATGGTATTGGGGGTAATGTACTGATGTGGATAGAGAACTGGTTGGCAGACAGGAAGCAGAGAGTTGGGATAAACGGGTCTTTTCAGAATGGCAGGTAGTGACTAGTGGGGTGTCGCAGGGCTCGGAACTGGGACCCCATCTATTTACAATATACATTAATGATTTAGATGAAGGAATTGAGTAATATCTCCAAGTTTGCAGATGACACTAAGCTGGGTGGCGATGTGAGCTGTGAGGAGGACGCTAAGAGGCTGCAGGGTGACTTGGACAGGTTAGGTGAGTGGGCAAATAAATGGCAGATGCAGTATAATGTGGATAAATGTGAAGTTATCCACTTTGGGGGCAAAAACACGAAAGCAGAATATTATCTGAATGGCGGCAGATTAGGAAAAGGGGAGGTGCAGCAAGACCTGGGTGTCATGATTCATCAGTCATTGAAAGTTGGCATGCAAGTACAGCAGGCGGTGAAGAAGGCAAATGGTATGTTGGCCTTCATTGAAAGGGATATTTGAGTATAGGAACAGGGAAGTCTTACTGCAGTTGTACAGGGCCTTGGTGAGGCCCCACCTGGAATATTGTGTTCAGTTTTGGTCTCCTAATCTAAGGAAGGACGTTCTTGCTATTGAGGGAGTACAGCGGAGGTTCACCAGACTCATTCCTGGGATGGCAGGACTGACATATGAGGAGAGACTGGATCGACTGGGCCTGTATTCTCTGGAGTTAGGATGAGAGGGGATCTCATAGAAACATAAAATTCTGACGGGACTGGACAGGTTAGATGCAGGAAGAATGTTCCTGATGTTGGGGAAGTCCAGAACCGGGGGACATAGTCGTAGGATAAGGGGTAAGCCATTTAGGACTGAGATGAGGAGGAACTTCTTCACTCAAGAGTGTTGTTAACCTATGGAATTCCCTATCGCAGAGAGTTGTTGATGCCAGTTCATTGGATGTATTCAAGAGGGAGTTAGATATGGCCCTTGCGGATAAAGGGATCAAGGGGTATGGAGAGAAAGCAGAAACGGGGTACTGAAGGAAAGATCAGCCAAGATCTTATTGAATAGTGGTGCTGGCTCGAAGGGCCGGATGGCCTACTCCTGCACCTATTTTCTATGTTTCTATGCAAGAGTTTTGATGGCGATATATCGGTAAAGTAAATGTTGGTCCCTTAGAAGATGAGAAGGGGGATTTAATAATGGGAAATGTGGAAATGGCTGAGACGTTAAACAATTATTTTGCTTCGGTCTTCACAGTGGAAGTCACAAAAACCATGCCAAAAATTGCTGGTCACAGGAATGTGGGAAGGGAGGACCTTGAGACAATCACTATCACTAGGGGGGTAGTGCTGGACAGGCTAATGGGACTCAAGGTAGACAAGTCCCCTGGTCCTGATGAAATGCAGCCCAGGATATTAAAAGAGATGGCAGAAGTTATAGCAGATGCATTCGTTATAATCTACCAAAATTCTCTGGACTCTAGGGAGGTACCAGCGGATTGGAAAGCAGCTAATGTAACGCCTTTGTTTAAAAAAGGGGGCAGACAAAAGGCAGGTATCTATAGGCCGGTTAGTTTAACATCTGTAGTGGGGAAAATGCTTGAAACTATCATGAAGGAAGAAATAGCGGGACATCTAGATAGGAATAGTGCAATCAAGCAGACGCAGCATGGATTCATGAAGGCGAAATCATGTTTAACTAATTTACTGGAATTCTTTGAGGATATAACGAGCATGGTGGATGGAGGTGTACCGATTTGATGTGGTGTATTTAGATTTCCAAAAGGCATTCGATAAGGTGCCACACAAAAGGTTACTGCAGAAGATAAAGGTACGCGGAGTCAGAGGAAATGTATTAGCATGGATCGAGAATTGGCTGGCTAACAGAAAGCAGAGAGTCGGGATAAATGGGTCATTTTCGGTTGGAAATCGGTGGTTAGTGGTGTGCCACAGGGATCGGTGCTGGGACCACAACTGTTTACAATATACATAGATGACCTGGAAGAGGGGACAGAGTCTAGTATAACAAAATTTGCAGATGACACAAAGATTAGTGGGAAAGCGAGTTGTGTAGAGGACACAGAGAGGCTGCAAAGAGATTTAGATAGGTTAAGCGAATGGGCTAAGGTTTGGCCGATAGAATACAATGTCGGAAAGTGTGAGGTCATCCACCTTGGGGAAAAAAACAGTAAAAGGGAATATTATTTGAATGGGGAGAAATTACAACATGCTGCGGTGCAGAGGGACCTGGGGGTCCTTGTGTATGAATCCCAAAAAGTTAGTTTGCAGGTGCAGCAGGTAATCAGGAAGGCGAATGGAATGTTGGCCTTCATTGCGAGAGGGATGGAATATAAAAGCAGGGAGGTCCTGCTGCAACTGTATAGGGTATTGGTGAGGCCGCACCTGGAGTACTGCGTGCAGTTTTGGTCACACTTAAGGAAGGATATACTAGCTTTGAAGGGGGTACAGAGACGATTCACTTGGCTGATATCAGAGATGAGGGGGTTACCTTATGATGATAGATTGAGTAGACTGGGTCTTTTCTCGTTGGAGTTCAGAAGGATGAGGGGTGATCTTATAGAAACATTTAAAATAATGAAAGGGATAGACAAGATAGAGGCAGAGAGGTTGTTTCCACTGGTCGGGGAGACTAGAACTAGGGGGCACAGCCTCAAAATACGGGGGAGCCAATTTAAAACCGAGTTGAGAAGGAATTTCTTCTCCCAGAGGGTTGTGAATCTGTGGAATTCTCTGCCCAAGGAAGCAATTGAGGCTAGCTCATTGAATGTATTCAAGTCACAGATAGATAGATTTTTAACCAATAACGGAATTAAGGGTTACCGGGAGCGGGCGGGTAAGTGAAGCTGAGTCCACGGCCAGATCAGCCATGATCTTGTTGAATGGCGGAGCAGGCTCGAGGGGCTAGATGGCCTACTCCTGTTCCTAATTCTTATGTTCTTATGTTCTACGCGTGTCAATGATCGGAGGACCAGGAAGTGGCGAGCTATGTCGCCAAACTAAGGCGTCTCGCAGGACTAGAATAATGCTCAGACTTTTTTTGCACTGGGCATTGGACATGAGCCAATCCTTTGCAAACTGTTGACTGTAGAATTTCCGAATCTAAGTAAAGCCATACCGATAGCCCAGGCATTTATGTCCACCAGCAACAACACCAAACAGATTTCGCAGAGTAAAGAAGTTTCGGCCAGTACTGTGCATAAAATAACATCGGTCTTGAGCAGAAATGTACTTGGCAGAACGTACACACCGGTTGCTGCAGCCTGACCTCAGTTGACCCAGAGTCCGCCATCAAATGTTAATGCGAGGCAGTTAACACCATGTTGGTGCTGCGGAGGTGATCATTGGCCTCATCAATGCTGCTTTAAGCATTATGCTTGCAATGGTTGCAGAACAATAGGATACCTCCAACGAATGTGCAGGCGAGCTGCAAACTCTGCAAACCACCACGTTGCAGAGGAAGATCGATCCACTATGGATCAGGCTGAATTGGAGACTCGTACTGAGGAGGCAGAAGTATACGGGGTACACACATTCACTACGAAATGTCCACCAATAATGTTGAAAATTGAACTGAAAGGTATTCCAGTATCTATGGAACTGGACACGGGGGCAAGTCAGTCCATAATGAGTAAAAAGGCCTTCGACAGGCTGTGGGGCAAAAAGGCACACAGGCCCAAGCTCAGCCCCATTCACACCAAACTAAGGACTTACACCAAGGAACTAATCCCTGTAATTGGCAGTGCAGAAGTCAAAGTTTCCTTTGGAGCAGTACACGAACTCCCACTGTTGATTGTGCCAGTGGATGGCCCCATGTTGTTAGGCAGAAGCTGGCTGAGAAAAATCTGCTGGAACTGGGACGACATCCGAGCGCTTTCGTCCGTCGACGACGCCTCATGTACCCAGGTTCTGAGCAAGTTCCCATCGTTTTTTGAGCCAGGCATTGGAAACTTCTCAGGGGTGAAAGTGCAGATCCATTTGGTTCCCGGTATGCGACCCATCCACCACAAGGCACGGGCGGTATCGTACATGATGCGTGAAAAAGTGGAAATTGAGCTGGACAGGCTGCAACGTGAAGGCATCATCACGCCGGTGGAATTCAACGACTGGACCAGTCCGATTGTCCCGGTACTTAAGGAGGATGGCACAGTTAGAATTTGTGAGGACTATAAAGTAACGATTTTTCGATGCAGGACCAGTACCCGCTACCCAAAGCAGACGACCTATTTGCTACACTGGCTTGGAGGGACGACATTCACCAAGCTGGACTCACCTCGGCCTACATGACGCAGGAGCTGGAGGAGTCTTCGAAAGGCCTCACCTACATCAACACGCACAAAGGTCTGTTTATCTACAACCAGTGTCCGTTTGGGACTCGGTCGGCCGCGGCTATCTTCCAGCGGAACATGGAGAGCCTGCTAAAGTCGATTCCTTGCACAGTGGTCTTCCAGGACGACATATTGGTTACAGGTCGGGACACCATGAAGCACTTGAAGAATCTGGAAGAGGTTCTTAGTCGGTTGGATCACGTGGGGCTCAGGTTGAAATGCTCAAAGTGTGTTTTCCTGGCATAGGACGTCGAGTTCTTGGGAAGAAGAATCGCAGCAGAGGGCATCAGACTCACCGATGCCAAGACTGAGGCTATCAAGAATGCGCCGCGACCACAGAACGTGACGGAGCTGCGGTCGTTTGAGACTCCCTAACTATTTCGAAATTTCCTACCTGATTCTGGACCCCGCTAGAACCCCTACATGCGGGAGACGAAGGGGAATTCACGAGGCTGCCATTAAGAAAGCCAGAAATCTGTTGTGTTCAAACAAACTGCTTGTCTTGTATAACCCTTGTAAACGATTAGTGCTCGCTTGCGATGTGTCGTCATACGTGATCGGGGGTGTGTTACAACACGCTAATGAATCGGGGATTTTGTAACCGGTCGCTTATGCATCCAGGAGTTTGTCCAAGGCCGAACGGGCCAACAGCATGATTGAAAAAGAGGCTCAGGCGTGCGTCTACAGGGTGAAAAAAATGCACCAGTACTTATTTGGCCTCAAGTTTGAGCTTGAAACTGACCACAAGCCGCTCATATCGCTGTTCTCTGAGAGCAAAGGGATTAATACCAATGCCTCTGCCACATCCAAAGATGAGCGCTCACGCTGTCGGCATACAACTATGTAATCCGCCACAGACCGGGCACACAGAACTGCGCCGATGCTCCCAATCGCTGCCATTGCCCCCCACCGGGGTGAAAATGGCACAGCCAGCGGACTTGCTCATGGTCATGGAGGCATTCGAGAACGAAAAGTCCCCCGTTACAGCTCGCCATATCAGGACCAGGACCAGCCAGGATCCTTTACTTTCCATGATAAAAAAAAAAACTGTGTCCTCTATGGGAGCTGGTCCGGTGTCCCAGCAGAGATGCAGGAGGCGATTAAAGCCTTCCACAGACGCAAAGACGAGTTGTCCCTGCAGGCAGACTGTCTATTGAGGAGCAATCGCGTGGTCTTGCCCAAGAAAGGCAGGGATACGTTCATATGTGAACTACACAGCATCCACCCAGGCATCGTAATGATGAAAGCCATAGCGAGATCCCATGTGTGGTGGCCCGGCATCGACTCAGATTTAGAGTCATGCGTGCGCCAGTGCAATACTTGCTCTCAGCTGAGCAATGCACCCAGAGAAGCACCTCTAAGCTTGTGATCGTGGCCCTCCAAACCGTGGTCGAGGATCCACGTAGACTATGCCCATTTCTAGGCAAAATGTTTTTAGTTGTCGTGAACGCTTGCTCAAAATGGATTGAATGTGCAATAATGTCTGTAAGCACGTCCAAGGCCATTATTGAAAGCCTACAAGTCATGTTTGCCACGCACGGCTTGCCTGATGTCCTCGTCAGCGACAATGGGCCGTGCTTCACCAGTGCTGAATAGAAGGAATTCATGACCCGTCACATAGGCTCCGTTCAAGTCCGCATCCAACGGCCAGGCAGAGCGGGCAGTTCAGACCATGAAGAAAAGCTTGAAACGTGTGTCAGAAGGCTCCCTGCAGGCCCACCTGCCCCGCGTCCTGCTCAGCTACCGCACCAGACCCCACTCACTCACCAGGGTTCCCCCAACCGAGCTGCTCATGAAAAGGGCGCTTTAAACAAGGCTCTCTCTTGTCCACCCTGATCTCCATGATCATGTGGAGGGCAAGCGGCATGAACAAAGTGTGTACTGTGACCGCGCAAATTTGTCACGCGATATTGAGATCAATGATCCCGTGTTTGTGATCAGTTATGCACATGGTCCCAAATGGCTCGCTGGCACGGTCACAGCCAAAGAGGGGAGTAGGGTGTTTCAGATCAAACTGACCAATGGACAAACGCGCAGAAAACATTTGGACCAAATCAAATTGCGGTTCACCAACAGCTACGAACAACCCAAAGAGGACACCACCAACTTTGACCCTCCAACACACACGCAAGTGGCAATTGACATCATGGTTGACCACGATGCTGAACTCATCATCCCCAGCAGCCTGGCAAGGCCGGCTGCCCAACAGCCCAGTGAAGAACTGACCAACCCACCCACACCCGCATTTGTACCGAGACAATCGACAAGGGAGCGTAAAGCCCCAGATCGTCTCACCTTGTAAATAAGTGTACTGTTGACTTCACGGGGGAGTGATGTAATGTATTTAACCCTTTGTAAGCTGCATGACACCTGACCACCAGAGGGCCCACCTGTTGGAGTTCCAAGGGATCCCAGCATCCCTTGGGAGCACAGTCTGTTAAGTGGGCCACTCACAAGGTACCTGCACTCTGGATTTTTACTAAAGGAGCTAAGGTCACACTTGCTCATTGTACACAGTACTCGGTTTCATCCTTTATTATGAGTGCACCAGTCAGGATCATGGCTTGTATCATGGCTTCAAGCAAGCGGAGGATGGTGACAAACTTTTGAGGACAGCCGAATTTGAAGTGGTCACTCCATAATCCCTCATGGTTGACAGTGTCAAAGGCCTTTGTCAGGTCAAAGAAGGCCATGTACAGAGGTTGATGTTGTTCCCTGCATTTCTCTTGAATTTGTCACACGGTGAAGATCATGTTCATTGTGCCCCTTAGTGGATAGAATCCGCATTGCGACTCTGGGAGGAGCTCTTCTGCCACAAGGAGAAGGCAGTTGAGGAGGATTCTTGCGATAACTTTCCCTGTGGTAGACAGCAGGGAAATTCCTCTGTAGTTACCGCAATCGGACTTGCCCCCTTTCTTGAAGATGGTCACGATTACGGCGTCTGAGATCCCCTGGCATGCTCTCCTCCTTCCAAATAAGAGAAATTAGCTCATGTATTCGTGCTTCTCCACCATGTGTTAGTGCTTCGGCGGGGATTGCATCTGCTTCTGAGGTCTTGTTGTTCTTCAGTTGTCGAATGGCCTTTTAAACCTCATGATGGGCTGGGGTTGTACTGAGGTGGTGGCGGGTAGCATGCTGCGGGATGCAGTCGAGGACACTCACGTTGAAGACAGAGTCTCTGTTCAGGAGACCCTCCGAGTGCTCCTTCCAGTGAGCACTGCCTGCCTCTCTGTCCTTGATAAGTTCTCCGTTTTTGGACCGCAGAGTAGGACCTTGGGTGCTTGGGCCGTGGGTGTTCTTTACTGCACTGCAGTGAAGAATCCACGCACATCGTGGTTGTTGGTTAGTTGCTGGATCTCCTGCGCTTTCTCTACCCACCATCTGTTCTTTAGGTCGGGAGTTTTTTGTTGGACCTCAGCCTTCAGACGTCTGTAGCTCTGCTTTCTTGCTCTCGAGTTGTCTTGCTGTTTCCAATTCAAAAATGCCTTGCGCTTGCAGCTTAGTTGTTCTTGTCGAACCAGTCTTGGTGTTGGTTGAGTGACTGAGCGTCTCCTCACAGGTCTTAATTATGGAGGCCTTAAGGGCAGTCCAGGCACCGTGAGCATTCTGGATCACTGAGAGTCGCCAGGTTGGTAGTGAGGCGCTGGTTGAATAGGGCTTTCTTAGCATGGTCTTTGAGTGCTCCAGCATTGATTTTCCTGCGGCATTGTTTCTGTTGCTGCCGCTGTTTTTGGGCAACGTTGATGGTCATCACTGAGCGGATTAGGCGGTGTTCCGTCCAGCAGTCGTTGGCTCCTGTCATGGCACAGGTGATGCGCACGTCCTTGCGGTCTCTCGCCCAGACGATAACGTAGCCTAGCAGATGCCAGCTTGGAGAGAGGGTGTTGCCATGAAGACTTGTACTTGTCTTTCTGACGGAACAAGGTGGTGGTTATGACAAGGCCATGTTGCAAGCATTTTGTCAGGAGGAGGGTACCGTTGAAGTTAGTTTTCCTTACCCCCTCTCTGCCGATCACATCTCCCCAGAGGCCTGTGTCCTTTCCAACTCTGGCGTTAAAGTCGCCAAGGAGGATCAGCTTGTCATCCATTGGGACTCGGGACAGGGATTCTTAAAGGCTGGAGTAGAATTCCTCTTTGGTCTCGTATCATCATACTACTGATGTCAGGCTAACTAGCTTATAGTTCTGTGTTTTCTCTTCCCCGCCCCCCCTCCCCCCTTTCTTGAACAGCAGAGTTACATTTGCTACCTTTCAGTCCATGGGCACCGTTAATGAATCTAGAAAATTCTGGAAGATCAAAACCAATGTATCCATATCTCTGCAGCCACCTCTTTTAAAATCCTAGAATTAACGCCATCAGATCCAGGAGATTTGTTGGCTTTTAGTCCCATTAATTTCTCCAGTACTTTTTCTTTACTAATATTAATTACTTTATGTTCCTTAATCTCATTAGACCCTTGGTTCCCCACTATTTCCGGTATCTTTTTTGTCTTCTAATATGAAGACAAATACAAAATATTTGTTTAAAGTCTCTGCCATTTTCTTATTCTTCATTATAATTTCTCCTATCTCCACCCTCTAAGGAGCCAATATTTACTTTTGCTAATCTCTTTTTACATACTTGCAGAACCTCTTACAATCTGTTTTTATATTTCTTGCTAGTTTACTCTCATTCTATTTTCTCCCACTATCAATTTCTTTGGCATTCCTTACTGATTTTTAAAACCCTTCCAATCCTCAGGCTTTCTCCTCTTTTTGGCAACATTGTAAGCCTCTTTTAATCTAATACCAACTTTAACTTCTCTAGTTAGCCACGGTTGGACCACTTTTCCCATGGAGTCTTTTGTCCTCAAGGACATGTATATTCATTGGGAATTATGAATTATATCTTTAAGTGTTTACCATTGCTTATCTACCGTCATATCTTTTAATATAATTTCCCAATCTACCTTAGCCAACTTGACGCTCATACCTTTGTTACTGGCTTTGTTTAGATTTAAGATCCTAGTTTTGGACTTAACCACATCTCAAACCCAATAGCAAATTCTATCATGATCACTCTTCTCCAGATGAACTTTTACTTTAAGATTACTAATTAATCATGTCTCATTTCACAATACTAGATCTAAAATAGCCTGTTTCCTAGTTAGTTCCTCCACATACTGTCTCGAATGTATTCCATGACCTTGTCCTCCAAGCTACTTTTGCCAATTTGATTTGCACAGTCTATATAAAGATTAAAGCCCCCCATGGTTATTGCATTACCCTTGTTGCATGCTCCTCTAATTTCCTGATTTATACTGTAATTATTACAAAGTATTTGCTGCACAGAATCAGGATATTCGGCCCAACAGGTCCATGTCGGTGTTTATGCTCCACACATGGGCCTCTTCCCACCCTTCTTCATCTAAGCCCATCAGCATATCCTTCTATTCCTTTCTCTCTCATGTGCTTATCTAGTTTCCCCTTAAATTCATCTTTGCTATTCGCCTCAGCTACTCCTCGTGGTAACAAGTTCCACATTCTAACCGTTCTCTGGGTAAAGAGGTTTCTCTGAATTCCCTGTTGGATTTATTCATGACTATCTTATATTTATGTCCCCTAGTTCTGATCGCGCCTGTAAGTGGAAACATCTCCGCTACACCTACCTATCAAACCATTTCATAACCTTGAAAACCTCTATCAGGTTATCCCTTCAGTTTACTTTTTTCTAGCCTGTTCAATCTTTCCTGATAGGTAGAACCTCCAAGTTCTGATAACATTCTAGTAAATGTTTTTTGCAATTTCTCTAGTGCTTCCATTTCCTTTTTTATAATATGGAGACCACAACTGTTCAGAATGTGGTCTAACCAAGGTTCGATACAAGTTTAGCAAAACTTCTCGGGATAGGGGTGATCAAAAGCATTCCCTGCTTTTAATTCCATCCGTCTAGAACTGAACATCTGTGCTTTATTTGCTTTATTAATGGATTTATTAACATACATCACTACTTTTAGTGATTTATGTATCTGTACCCCCAGATCCCTCTGTTTCGCTACCCCATTTAGACACTTACTTTCCAAGGAGTATGTGGCCACCTTATTCTTCCCACTAAAATGCACTACCTCACACTTGTCTATATTGAAGTTAATTTGCCAATTATACGCCCATTCTGCACCTTTATTGACGTCTTCCTGTATTTTGTCACTGTCCTCTTCTGTATTAACTACAGCCACCAATTTGGTGCCATCCACAAATTTTGAAATTGTACTTCCGATTCCCGAGTCCACATCGTTTATGCAAATGGTGAAACCCGGTGGTTCCAGCACCGATCCTTGTGGAACACCACTTCCCACCTTTTGCTAATCTGAGTAACTACCTCTAACCACTACTCTCTTTTTTGTTTTGTAGCCAGCTTGCTATCCATTCTGCTACTTGTTCCCTGACTCCCATGTTCTGATCCAAGTCATGAGTCTACAGTGCGGTACCTTATCAAAGGCTTTTTGGAAATCCAAATATATTGCGTCTACTGCATTACCTTTATCTACCCTTTCTGTTACTTCTTCAAAGCATTCAATAAGGTTGGTCAAGCATGACCATCCCTTTTGGAATCTATGCTGACTACTCTTCATTATATTTCCAGTTTCTAGATGTTTTTCTATTGCATCTTTGTGTAAGCATTCCATTATCTTTCCTACCACCAACGTTAAACTAATTTGTCTATAATTCCCTGGACTTGTTCTATTTTAGATATCTAATGAATCACATTAGCTGTCTACCAGTCCTCTTGCAGTATTTTCCAATTAATTTATTTATATATATATATGTACATGTATGTAATAGTGCCTCTGCTATCTCTTACCTAATTCTTTTAATATGTGTGGCTGCAATCCATCTGGATCAGGGGTTTTATCCTCAAATGTTATTAGTTTATCAATTATCTCCCCTTTTTCTATCTTAAATGTCGTTGTATCTTTTTTGACCTCTTCTAATGTCATGTCCACCATGTTAGTCTCCCTAGTAAATACCGAGGCACGGTAATTATTTAATATTTCTGCCATGTCGCTCATTGCCTGAGTTTATTGTGTGTATCCCTTCATGACCTTATCCCTATTTTGATTTTCTTTTGTTAATTATGTGTCTGTCGACTACTTTACTGTATCTTTTTATATCCCTTGATAATTTAATTTCTCTTTGCCTTCATAATTGTTTTTTTGACACATTTCCTAATCTTTTCGTATTCCTTTTATCATCCTCTCCTTTATTGTCGATGTACTTACTGAATGTCTTTGTCTTTTTTTTAAATTTCAATTTTGTCCTTATTTCTTCATCCATGGGGTGTCATTACTGGCTCGTTCTTGCTTTTTAGTGGGATATATTTGTCCTGGATCCTTTTGATCATCATTTTAAATGTTTCCCAATGCGGTTCTATTTCTTTGTTTATCATTAATTTTTTTCAGTTTATTTTCCCTAGCTCCATTCTCATCCCCTTAAACTCAGCTTTTTTCCAATTTCTTACTTTTGTCTTCTGTCCTTCTCAATGTGTAACAATACAGAGTAAGAAAGGAGTCCTGCACACATTGTAAAAAAAACTCCCCTCTTGCCAGTTTACTTCGAGGTAGTTAAAATCTCCCATGATTATGATTCTGTGTCCTTTACTCATTTCACATATTTCCTTACATATTTCTTCCTCGATCTCCTTTCCACTATTTGGTCTGTAGTATACCTACATTAGCGTGTTCGATCACTTGAGCTAGATTTTCGGCTCTTTTGCTCCTCCGTTTGCACCCCTGTGGGGCGGTAAATGTTGTTTTTGTGCGTAACACCAGACGTCCAGGATTTACCACCCGGCCGGTAGATTCGGCTACTAATTTGCGGCAGCACGAAAACTTACCGCCCCGTCGTCCATTTTTAGCGAGATGGAACATTTGACCCTTATACTTCATTTAAAGCCCAGCCCAGGAAACACCTGAAAAAAACAGGCGTTCCCAGGGTGCAGCAGGCGGTATTAGCAGTGTATTTAAATGGAGGCTAGAGGATCCGACATCGCAGTTGTCATTGACTGCTACAGTTGCACATACCATGCTGTGTGAAGCTCCGAGTTGCAAACGGCATTTTTATGTGCCATTACAGTTTCCTTACAAGGTCAGTAAGAGATTTGAATAGGAACATTACTAATTCGCCAGCATATCGTGCTGGTTGCTATTGGCTGGCAGCTCAAAACTAGAAGAAGGGCTTTTGACCATGTCGGCCCACGGATGTGGAAAGTTCAAAGACGTCTGGTGAAGAGGCCTACCCCCCCCCCCACTGGTTTACAGGGACCATCGCTCATTACACCAGCTCTCTGAAGCGCAGTGCATTAGAAGGCTGTGCTTCCAAAAGGAAGTGCTGAGAGGCAGTGCCAATAGGACTGCATTGCCTGTCACAGTGAAGGTGACTTGCAATGGCCTTCTATGACTCTGGCTCCTTCCAGGCAGCAGGAGGGGACATATTCAGCATCTCTCAACACGCTGCACGTAGCTGCATTTGCCTAGTTACAAAGGCTCTGTATGCCCGCAGAATGGACTTCATAAAGTTCCCTATGAGCAGGGACAACCAGAATGAGAGGGCTTTCTGAGGGTTCAAGGAGCCATTGACTGCACACACATCACCTTGCGAGCACCAATACAGAGGTATTCAGAAACTGAAAGGGATGCCAATCCCTAAACGTGCAGCTGATGATCGACCACATGCAGTGCATTCTGGCAGTGAATGCCCGCTTTCCAGGGAGCGCACATGATGCTTTCATCTTGCGTGAAAGCAGTGTCTCACAAATGTTTCAGGGCACGGCTGGCAGATTGGGGACAAAGGATACGGCCTAGCCAGTTGGCTCATGACCCCCCCCACCCCCCGCAACCCCACCACAGAAGCCGAGCAGCGCTACAATGACAGCTATGCAACTACCCGCAACCCAATCGAATAGACAATTGGCAAGCTTCCGATGCCTGGACCATCTGGAGGCAGCCTTCAATACTCCCCTCAATAGGTCTCTGAATTCATTGTGGTGTGCTGCATGCTGCACAACTTAGCCATCATGAGGAGCCAGGCATTGCCAGTGGGAATTGCAGACCCACCTCAGGAGGAGGAGGAGGATGACGAAGAGGAGCCTGGCGAGGCACCAATTGCAGAGCCACCCCCTCCACGGGGAGGCAACGTGGAGATGCTGCTGCAGGAAGAGTCGCACATTGACAGCTCATAATGGACCACTTTGCTTGAATGAGGAAGGTGGGGATGCAGCTAAGACTCACGACTCGGTGCCACCATAAAGGCTCATCTACACTGAATTCTGGAATGAGACACACGACACCATGACAAAGGTCAAAGTAACATTTTTATTAAAACTAGTAAACAATACCCACCCCTCCAACAACACCAAACAATACAATGAACAAACAAATCCAAGGCTGCTTGAGGGCTGCTGGGTTCAGGGGGAAGGCGATGTATGATGACACCCTGGACGAGCTCTTGGCCTGGAAGACCCGGCTGCGGACTTCTGCGCCTCATCGGTGGAAGCAATCACTGGTGGCTGGGGTGTCATCATCATACGCAGTCCCTCGGAATCGAGGAAGGCTTGCTTCCACTCTTAAAATGAGTCTTTAGGTGGCTGAACAGTCCAATACACAAGAGCCACAGTCCCTGCGACAGGTAGGGCAGACAGTCGTTGAGGGTAAGGGAGGGTGGGACAGGTTTGCTGCACGTTCTTTTCACTGCCTGCGCTTGTTTTCTGCATGCACTCGGCGATGAGACTCGAGGTACTCAGCACCCTCCCAGATGTACTTCCTTCACTTAGGGTGGTCTCCCAGGTGTCGGTGGGGATGTTGCACTTTATCAGGGAGGCTTTGAGGATGTCCTTGTAACGTTTCCTCTGTCCACCTTTGGCTCGTTTGCCATGAAGGAGTTCTAAGTAGAGCACTTGCTTTGGGAGTCTTGTGTCTGGCATGCGGACAATGTGGCCTGCCCAGCAGAGCTGATCAAGTGTGGTCAGTGCTTCAATGCTGGGGATGTTGGCCTGGTCGAGGACGCTAACGTTGGTGCGTCTGTCCTCCCAGGGGATTTGAAGGCTCTTGCGGAGGCATCGTTGGTATTTCTCCAGCGACTTGAGGTATCTACTGTACATGGTCCATGTCTCTGAGCCATACAGGAGGGTTGGTATTACTACAGCCCTGAAGACCATGAGCTTTGTGGTAGATTTGAGGGCCTGGTCACCCCACCCCATTATGGCTGGGGTGTGTATCGTGCATGGTTGGCGAGTTAGTGGTGGGAGCCTGATGCTGTCATCCTGAGCAAGGACAGAACCTTCTATTTCCTACTGACACTCCGATGGGGCTGGGCCTCAACATCCAGAGGTCTCCACAACTTGTTGGTTTGCTTCGGCACCGTCCCTTTCCCGTTGCACAATGGCGAACGAAGAGAGGGTGGCACTAGTCATCGACAGCATTACATCACCATAGCTTGTGCCTGCAATGCGATCGATGCTGCGACATGATCAAGGGCACCACCACACAATCTGGCACACTGCTGTCGCTGCTGGAGGCCGCCTGCCTCTGTGTGTGGGCAGTGATGGCCTCGCTGGAGTCCTGAGTCGCAACGACAATCCGTGACACTGCCTCTGCAACAGTCACAGAAAGCTTGTCGATGCTTTCTGGGATCCGACCCAGTGCAGCCATGAGCTCACAGTGCATGCCTGTGTTCTCATAGAAACATAGAAAATAGGCCCTTCGAGCCTGCACCGCCATTCAATGAGTTCATGGCTGAACATGCAACTTCAGTACCCCATTCCTGCTTTCTCGCCATACCCCTTGATCCCCCTAGTAGTAAGGACTACATCTAACTCCTTTTTGATATCTCTTCGCAGTTGAAGCACTCTCACAACAGGAGGTAGCAGAATTTGAGGGGGTCTGTTCAAATTGGTGGACATTTCGACCAAGTCCATTTCCATGTCTGCCTGTTCTTGAGCAGACCTACTTTGCCGACTCGCCATCTGGAGAGCTGACCCACGAGATTCCCCTCTCGCATCGTGTTGGTGTAGGCGACTGGGATCAGGAGCCTCCGATGACTCGAACCCAACAAAATTGTCCTCGTCCCCAGATGTGGTGTCTTGCATCGGGATAGCAGGTGGGCTTGGCAGCTCCGCCATCGGAGTTTCCTCACCAGCCTTGTCATCTCCACCATGGCCAGATGTCGATACCTCATGGGAAGGCTGTCGTGATTGTGGCTGTTCTTCTACAAGCACAAAAAAACACGTGTGATTAGCAGCAGGGGAGGGAGGGCAGTCGGAAGGTGGCATTACACATGTGCATTTGAAGGCCCACAGACACTTACGTCTCAATGCAGTCACATCAGTAGCACAATCCATTTACTTACCCCCATACCCGAAGGGGCTCAGCAACACCCCCGGCAACTGCCGACCCGGTGCTCCAATGAGTGCCGACACCCGTTCCTCAAAATCAGTCAGTGGAAGAATTTGAGGCGGACCCCCTCAAATTCTGCTACCTCCTGTTGTGAGAGTGCTTCAACTGCAAAGAGAAAAATAGGAGGGGTTCAGAAAGGCTTCATCTCCTGTTGTGCCACATATGCCTACCATACTTCAATAGGTTGGACTGTGTTGATGTTTTCATGACTTCACTTCAATCTGTGTGGATGTTGCATGAGCTTTGTGAGCGATTGTTAGGAGGTGAGGGGGGTGCAACATAGGCGCTGCAGATGATCTTTATGAAACCCATAACAGCAGTGGGAGTGTATTGCGAGGAAGGTTCTCAATGTTAAGGGACATAAAGTGTATGTGCATCCTTCATTAAGAGGCAATGGGTAGAGAAGTCATCCTTCATTCTTATGGATTGTGAAACCCACCCCACAGACTGCAAGACTTTGAGACTGACCATATACATGAAGGACTTCACATAGTCTTTGAGATTCATATTGGAACAATAGGAGGCATATATGTGTGAATGGTACTTACCCTGACGAGTCTCGTAAGGTCGTTGAACTTTTTTCTGCATTGTATTCCAGTTCTGGGAACCGTATCTGCTGCAGACCTCCTGGGCAATTTCCTTCCATAATCGCTTGCAGATTGGTGGCAGAGGTCTGGCTCCCCCAGCCGGATGAAGTGAGGACCACCTCCTCTCCACATCGTGCACTAAGGCTTCAGAAGCCTCATTCAAAAAGTACCTGGTACGCTGCCTTCCCTGCTGCTGCTCCATCTCTGCAAAAGTGTCAGAAATGAGACGCAACACATGCGCATGTGCACATGAAGCTGCCGTGCCCTAAATTAGCGTTTGTGACCTGGAAAAAAAAACAACTGTGCATGAGCAAACTAGTCGCCTATTTTACCGCCGCAAGTTTCAGCTGGGGCACACAAAGTCCATTGTGTAATGCCTGATTTAACGGCAACAACGCTCATGCATCTTAATTTTTTTTGACGAATCTTCCAGTCAAGGGCGCAAACTTTTTTCAGCCAATATCTTTACCGCCCCTGAAATCGGAAAAGCCGAAAATCAAGCTGCTTATCTTTTATTTCAATTCATATAGATTCTGTTTCTAATCTTTTAGTTATGTCCCTTTTTTCTACTGCCATTATGTTATCTCTAATTAGTATAACCACCCCATCCCCTTCCTTCCCTATCTTTTCTGATTATTAATAAGGGCAATATTTAGTTGCCAGTCCTGTTCTTTATGTCCCTTACGGCTAAAGGGATCAAGGGGTATGGAGAGAAATCAGGAAAGGGGTACTGAGGTGAATATCAGCCGTGGTCTTATTGTATGGTGGTGCAGGCTCGAGGGGCCGAATGGCCCACTCCTGCACCTATTTTCTATGTTTCTAGCCATGCGTCAGTTATTCCTACTATATCTGCTCCCTCGCTATGGATTATTGCCATCAGTTTCCCCATTTTATTTTGAATGCTGCATACATTGCTGTACAAACAATTTAATTTGTCTTTAATAGTTGTTCCATTTACTTTATTTTTAACAGTCCTTTTATACTTCCAGTTTATAACTGTATTTGTTCCCTGACTGTTTGGTACCCTTGTTCCTTACCTTCGTCTGACCTTTACTCTCATCTCCTATTTATTTTATCTTCAGACTTGTGTTATTTTCTAGTATTTGATACTGGTGACATTTCTGCAGGCACTGGAACTGATGTAATAGTTCAAACGGGACTTTAAACTTTTCTACCCTTTTATTCTGCAGGAAATTCAGCAGGTAAAAACTCCTGAGGACTTAGAAGCATTTATGCTGAAACATGGAGAGAATATCATTGACACACTGGGAGCTGAAGTTGACAGGCTAGAGGTGGCACTCAAGGTAGGTATCTTTTTTTTCCCCTGTACTATCCATTTGAACTAAGTATACATGAGCTTGTTGTAAATGCTTATCTGCTATATTTTTATTCCAAAAGTTGCCAGGCATGTTTGGTAGTGCAAGAACTAATGAAAAAAACAATGAACATTGTACATTATTATACTTCTATGTTTTTAAGGCAAATCTGAACAAAGAATCCAGCAACATGAGTATAGAAGTAATTTTTCAAGCTGTTGCAGAGGCTGTAACCTGCCAGTATTAGCACCCATGCCCCTCCTCCAAAAAAAGTGTTGTCTATGAACATGTCAAACAGCATGTGCTAATATTTTAGGCTTCCTAACGTGACTGTCGGTTTAATTCCTGCCATTGTGAACGTGTTTTGTTTTAAAGGAAATCAAAATGAAGCCAATCAATAAATACTATTTTTGTTTTCAGCAAAAATATCCAGATGTGCGTCATGTGGATTTAGAAATCTTATAATTACTATGGACAGGAAAATGCCAGGAATGTCTAATGAAGAACACTGCAACATACAGCGATAAATAGAACTCATTGCCATTATAGCAATGCCTATCGTGGTCATTATAAGCTATTAGCATCACATGTTCCTCTAAATGTTGTTTTAAGACATTGCACAGTACAATTTATACAAGATTGGCAGACTGTAGAGTTACGGTGCTATGGCGTGATCTATTGTGTTATAGCTACCACGTGGTTAAAGAAATGGTTCTGATATTGCTCATTAGCAGTATAACTATTTTGAATTCATGGAATGTTATTCATCAGCATGCCTGTTGTAGTGGGGGAATAGGCAGCTTTGCCACATGTTTGCAAATTGGGGTGATTGCATAACTTTCTATTGAAACAATTTTATTGTTTTTGTTCACTTATGTAATTTGTATATTCTAAAATTGCCCAGATTCAAACTGTAAACCATTCTGTTTCATAATGTTCAGCCTTGACATAATTTTAGCAGAAAGGGTGAAAGCCAACTGCAAATAAAACTGCTTTATTTATGGGTCCATTGAATTTACTGGTACAATAAGTAAGTATTCAAACCAAACTTGTTTGGGACAATTTTTTTTTAAATCAAGTATTTTAATAAAGATGTGCATGTAACATTTTATTTTGGAAAACTGGAACGACATTTTAGAATGAGGAAAAGGATTTTTTATTATTTAAGTTTAAAGTGTTAGTATTCCTACCAAATGGAGTGGATAATTTGTTTTCTTCTTTTAATTATACATTTATCAAATGATAAGATCCTGCCAGGTGACCTCGGTAAATATAAAATCAGAAACCCACAGAAGTTGACTTTCTGTTCCTTTATGAAATAATGATTGAACCAAAGTGTATTTTATATAGCAGTAGTTAATGTGGGAAATTCAGCAGCAATGCTTTACAGGAGAAGCTGGAATTTACCCCTTTGCCCTTGTATATTTCTTGGTGTTTTTTCACCTTCCCACCAAAATAAGTTTTTTATTAACAGCCATCAAGACATAGAAAGCAAAGAACCAGCTATTTAAATTAGAAATTACAAGTGTACTGTTTACATGGAACAAGAGAGTTGAAATTATGTAATTTGTGTACTCATCGTATGAAGTTAGACATTCTTTGTCATTTGAATCTAGTGATAAGAATATAAAATAGAAAAATAAACACTAGAATTGTTCATGTTTCCTGGAAGTTAGGATTGTTGGAACTAAAGATGCTAAGAATGTCTTGAAATAGTGTCGTTTTATGTTCTGTTTCCTTAATCTCCTTTGATAAGAAATAAATATACAAGGGAACCGGATGGTGCAGTGGTTTACTAAACCCGTTTGCCTCTGGGATCTGGCTGATAGAGTAAAAGTCTCCTCTCTGCTTATTGTATAAGAGTCCTAATTTTAAAATTTAGATTGTTCTAATGGACCATGCCTCCAACTTCAATTGCAAGTGTTTTAACACAAATTGTGCAGAAATGGTAATCTCAGGTTAGCTGTTGTGGGAGGTTAAAAATTTATACTTTCGTATTAGGAATGCTGTTCTGAGATTGGAATTCAGGGCCAGTATTGGGACAGAGATGAGAAAATTGACCTTGTAATCTAATCTGGAAATAGTTGGAAAGCCAAAGTGTTCAGTTCTTCAAAAATGGTATCCCTCACCTTGAGCACACAAAAAAGTGCTTTTTTCCCCCAATTACACATACATTTTTTACATCTAGCCTTAAAAGGTTGTATTTTTGCAACATTATCATTCTATTTTTATTTGATTTGTGAAAAGGATCAACTAATATAAAAGAGAATGGTGTTTTTGTTTTTTTTCTTTTTATTCAATTATTTTGCGGCACGTGATGCAACTTAATTAATTGCGAGGAATAACTTTCCTTCAGATTATTATACTTTAAAGAGCAGAAAATAAACCCAGAAAATGCAGTGTTTAGATTCCTGGAAAATATAGCTGATTGTCTAATTTAATAATTAGCTAATTTATCTCATCGTCTCAAGAAATGAAGTCCCGACTGAAGGTATTTTTGGGGAAGGACGCTACCTACAAAAAGCAAACGTCTTAATACATCTATCTAATTAGGCTGATACATCTGTTATCTATCCTCTCTTTAGAGTACACTTTAGAGTCATTGATGTGGGGTTTTCAGTGATAGATTATAAAAGTACACCTGTTTGTAAAATATTAATTTATTTGAGGGTGTTGATGGTGAATTCTTTGCCTTTTCATAGTGATACAGTAGTTCTTTCTCCAAGCCCTTTGTTCTTAAATTGTATTTTCAATACACATTATCTAATTTGGTTGTGGTTCAGGATTCAAAGGTACTCAGTAAAAATTGTTACAAATAAATAATTTAAGCTTAAAAAAAATCCTTGTCTGAGAACCTTTTTTGAAGAAACTGACTGAAAATATTGCAGAGGTCCTCTATAGAGAAGAAAATGGTGTTCTTTTGCTGCTGTTTTTTCTTGCATATCTGTTTTGTTTATTTTTAACAATTCAACCTAACTGAAAGTCTCACACAGGTCATTAGGGTAGATAGTGTAGGAAGTGAGAATGTCCCTTGGGTTATGTTTCAGGTTAAGGAAAATTGTTGAGGCAATTCACAGGCTGCTCTATCCTACACATAACTAATGGTGCAATTCCACTATAACTGTAGTACAGATATGGTGTAACTGCAGCCTGAACTTGTCCTAATGCTGGAATAAAATGGCACGTGATTCCCTGAACGAGGGACTCTTACTCCACTTCACTTCCAAGCCCCGCAGGCTTGCGTGTCCAATTTATAGTCCACAAGTTTAACATCGCTGCGAAGCCGAAACCACAGATACTAAAACTATCAATTGAATGCATTGTTATACTGTATGTAACTTAGAATGCTTAATATCTGAGAGTATTCCCCGGAAATTATTGCTCAATTTGAACATACAATGCACAGAAAAATGAATAAATTCTTTACCGAAAATTCTCCAGCAACTTTAGCATCAAAGCTTGAACAATTAGTCTGTATTGAATTGTTATTTTCTGTCAGGCAATGGGTTCATGATTCTGCATTATTCAAACTCTGAAGCAATTTCCCCATATGATAACATTCCATCCAGCTACTGTCAGATGTAAAGATACTTGCAATATTATGTTTTATTTTGAACTTATTTCTAATGGCACAGTTTTGTGATACAGATTTTATTGGATTTGGATTTGCATACTATGTACCATAGAAAAAATAATTGCCGGGTTTTTTTAGACTCAAATTTAGACCAGATTGGAAAGTTAATGTTCTGATTTGATAGCTTTAGAAATGTCAATGGCTGGGAAATTCCTTCGAACTACTCCCGCTCTGTTGGTGTTACTTTGTGGCGGGAACCTTGCATTTCCTGTGAAGTAACCCGACAGAGCAGGAGCAGTTCTGAGGAATTTCCCTGCCAATGTTTTATTTTCTAATCTCTCTCCTAAGATTTAAACATCTATAAAATCTGTTCTCCAACAGTGGATTTAATCATGTTAGACTAGATAGCTATGTATTTAACTACATATTGTATATGCAATCCAAAAAAACTAATTAAAACCTAGATATTGTGAACTCATTATGACTCTCGAGGTTTTTACATTTTTTAATATAATCATTTGTCAACCAAGCACATACTTTTATGTTTTTCTCATAAATATCGGCGAAGTCTAACCTCTTCCATTGTGCTGCTTCCCCAACACCCATGTAACCTGCGTTTTAATTGAATCCCGTGCTATCTGAATCTACCTCTCATCCTCCAGAATCTGTACAATCATCTTTGAAAGTAGATAAATCACCAGGCTTGTATGAAATGTATCCCAGGCTGTTAAGAGAAACAAGGGAGGAAATAGTGGAAGCTCTGATTATCATTTTCCAATCCTCTCTGGCTGCAGGCGTAGTACCAGAAGACTGTTAATGTTGTACCGTTGTTTAAAAAGGGAGAAAGCGATAGATCGAGTAATTGCAGGCCATCAGCCTAACCTCAGTGGTGCGCAAATTATTGGAAAAAATTCCAAGGGACAGTATTAATCGTCATTTAGAAAGGCACTGATTAATCAAGGACAGTCAGCATGGATTTAAGGAAAGGCCATGCCTTGACTAACTTGAATGAATTTTTTGAGGAGGATCGATGATGGTAGCGTGCTTAGGATTTTAGCAAGGCTTTATACAAGGTCCCACTTGGCAGACTGATCAGAAAAGTAAAAGCTTCTGGGATCCAAGGGAAAGTGGCAAGTTGGATCCAAAATTGACTCAGTGGCAAGAAGCAAAGGATGATGGTCGCTGGGTGTTTTGTGAACGGAAGGCTGTTTCCAGTAGCGTTTTGCAGGGCTCAGTTCTAGGTCCCTTGCTTTTTGTAGTGTATATATCAGTCCCTCAAAATCAAAAAAGATTTGCTTCCACTCTAAAAGTGAGTTCTCAGGAGACTGCACGGCCCCCAGCCTGCGAGCACCATCGGAGCAGGCCAGGGAGCGGAAGGAGCAGCGTGGCGGCGTACCACACCAGGGAGCAGCACTTGCTGGAGCAGGAAAGCAACGGCAGTGAAAAGGGATGTCATCAAGGTCCAGGTCGGTGATTGGAGTGTGGGCAGGTACTGCAGGAGCGGTGAGGTCGGGGCGAAGGAGCAGCGAGAGATTGTAGAGGGACATGATCGGGGCCCAGGAGAGGTGTGGTTTTGGGGCCCAGAAGAGGCGAGGGCCCAAGGTGGCCAGCACGGGCCAGCCCACATTGCGATATGTGTGCACACTAGGTCTGTGCAGCAGAGCTGGTCTCCAGTCGTCTTGGTTAACCCGTACTACTGGACCAAGACCTAGCTCTGTCAAGCCCGTGTGGCGGCTGGTGTGCCACTGTCACCACATGTTTTTTTTTAAATCCAAGCACAGATATCTTCCGCCCTTCAAGGTTTAGTTCGGACCTGGAATTTTAGGTCCTTCATTGAAACATCTGTGAACTTTTTAACGTGGAAGCAAGTCATCCTCGATTAGATGATGTACAGTCCAATATGGGAATTACAATCCCTGTCACAGGTGGGACAGACAGTCATTGAAGGAAAGGGAAGGTGGGAGTCTGGTTTGCCGCATGCTCCTTCCGCTGCCTGGGCTTGTTTTCTGCATGCTCTCGGCGACGAGACTCAAGGTGCTTAGTACCCTTCCGGATGCTCTTCCTCCACTTAGGGCGGTCT
Source organism: Pristiophorus japonicus (assembly GCF_044704955.1). Classification (NCBI taxonomy): domain Eukaryota; kingdom Metazoa; phylum Chordata; class Chondrichthyes; family Pristiophoridae; genus Pristiophorus; species Pristiophorus japonicus. The sequence goes on along the minus strand of NC_091978.1, from coordinate 170,042,730 downwards.
TTGGCCAGGGATTCCCAGGTGTCGGTGGGGATGTTGCACTTTATCAAGGAGCCTTTGAGGGTGTCTTGAAATGTTTCCTCTGCCCACCTGGGGATCACCTGCCATATAGGAGTTCCAAGTAGAGCACTTGCTTTGGGAGTCTTGTGTCGGGCATGTGGACAATGTGGCCCGCCCAACGGAGCTGGTCGAGCGTGTTCAGTGTTTCGTGGCTGGGGATGTTGGCCTGATTGAAAACACTGATGGTGCGTCTATCCTCCCAGGGGATTTGCAAGATCTTGCGGAGATATCGTTGGTGGTATTTCTCCAGCGATTTGAGTGTCTACTGTGTATGGTCCACGTCTCTGAGCCATACAGGAGGGCGGGTATCACTACAGCCCTGTAGACCATAAGCAAGGTGCCGTATTTGTGGGCCTGATCTTCGAACGCTCCCTTCCTGAGGCGATTGAAGACTGCGCTGGCGCACTGGAGGCAGTGTTGGACCTTGTCGTCTATGTCTGCCCTTGCTGATACTAGGCTCCCAAGGTATGGAAAGTGGTCACGTTGTCCAAGGCCGCGCCATGGATTTTGCTGACCGGGGGGAAAGTGCTGTGTGGCGGGGTCAGGTTGGTGGAGGACCTTTCTCTTACAGGTGTTTAATGTATGGCCCATGCTTTTGTACACATCGGTGAAGATGTGACAATGACTTGGAGTTCAGCCTCTGAAAGTGCGCAGACGCAAGCGTCGTCCGCATACTATAGTTTCACGACAGGATGGGACGGTCTTGGATCTAGCCTGGAGGCGACGACGGTTGAACAGGTTCCCATTGGTTCTATAGTTTAGTTCCACTCCAGCGGGGAGCTTGTTGAGCGCGAGATTGAGCATTGCAGCGAGGAAGATCGAGATGAGGGCTGGCGCGATGACGCAGCCCTGCTTGACCCCGGTTCGGACGTGGATTGTGTCTGTGGTGGATCCGTTGGTCAGGATCATGGCTTGCATGTCGTCATGGAGCAGGCGGAGGATGGCGACAAACATTTGGGGGCAACCGAAACTGAGGAGGACTCTCCATAGTACCGCATAGTGGTTAACAGTGTCAAAGGCTTTTGTGAGGTCAAAGAAGGCCATGTACAAGGATTGGTGCTGTTCCCTGCATTTCTCTTGAAGTTGTCACTCGGTGAAGATCATGTCCGTTGTACCCCATAGTGGACGGAATCCGCACTGTGACTCTGGGAGGAGCTCCTCAGCCACAGGGAAAAGATGGTTGAGGAGGATTCCAGCGATGACTTTCCCAGTGGCCGACAACAGGAAGATTCCTCTATAGTACCCACAGTTGGACTTGTCCACCAGAGGAACAAGTACAAGGCATCATGGCAACACCCTTGCTCCAAGCACTGGCACCTGCTCGACTATGTCATTGCTCGAGCGAGGGATCACAAGGACGTGCACATCACCCGCGCCATGACAGGAGCTGACGACTGCTGGACAGACCACCGCCTAATTAGTTCCATCATCAACATTAATATAGCCCCAAAGCAACGACGGCAACAGACCAATGCCACAGAAAAATCAACACCGGGGCACTCAAAGACCCAGCTAAGAGAGCCCTATACAGCCAGAGCCTCACTGCCAACCTGGCGACCCTCGATGACCCCGAGATGCAGAGTGCCCACAAGTGCTTGGTCTGCCCTCTAGACCACCATAACCAGTGCCTGCGAAGAGACGCTTGGTCACTCAACCAGGAAACACCAGGATTAGTTTGATGAGAATGACCAGGAGATCCAGGAGCTAATAAACCGCAAGCGCAGGGCATTTCTGAACCTAAAGCAACAACCCAACTCTGGAGCAGCAAAGCAGCTCTACAGATGGCTGAAGGCCAAGGTCCAACAAAAAACCCACGACCTAAAGGAATAGATGGTGGGTGGAAAAAGCACAGGAGATTCAGCAGCTGGCCGACAGCCATGACGTGCGAGGATTCTTCATCGCATTCAAGTCCACCTACGTCCCAAGCACCCAAGGCCCCACTGCTGGCCAAGAACGGGGAGACATCAAGGACACCTAGGCAGTCGGGGCCCGCTGGAAGGAGAACTTCGAAGATCTCTTTAATTGAGACTCTGCCTTTGACACGCGTGTCCTCGACTCCATCCCGCAGCATACTTCCCGCCACCATTTCAGCAAAACCCCAGCACTGCACAAGGTAGAAAAGGCCATTCGTCAGCTCAAGAACAACAAGGCATCAGGAGCAGATGGAATCCCCACTGAGGCACCAAAGAATGGCGGAGAGGCACTATTGGTGCAAATGCATGACATCTCTCTCATCTGGAAGGAGGCATGCATGCCTGGAGATCTGAGATGCCGTAATCGTGACCATCTTTAAAAAAGGGGACTTCAATGTAGGGGACATGATTAAGAAGTTTGTAAATGATACGAAAATTGGCCGTGTAGTTGATAGTGAAGAAGAAAGCTGTAAACTGCAGGAAGATATCTGGACTGGTCAGGTAGACAGATAGGTGTCAAATGAATTTCAATCCAAAAATGTGTGAGGTAATGGTTATTTGGGGAGGGCTAAAAAGGCATGGGAACATACAATAAATGTTAGGATACCAAGAAGTGTCGGAAGGCCTTGGAGTGCATGTCAATAGATTCTTGATGGTAGCAGGACAGGTAGATAAGGTGATTAAAAAGACATACGGAATACTTCCTTTATTAGCCGAGGCATAGAATAGAAGAGCAGGGAGGTTATGCTGGAACTGTGTTTTTAAAAAAAAAAATAGTTAGGCCACAGCTAGAGTACTACAGAAAATTCTGGTCACCACATTACAAGAAATATGTGATTTCACTAGAGGGGACAGAGGAGATTTACGCCAATGATGCCAGGACTGGAGAATTTTAGCTATTGAGAAAAGATTGGATAATCTGGGGTTTTCTTTGGAACAGAGGAGGCTTAATTGAGCTTTATAAAATTATGAGAGGCCGAGATAGAGTGGATAGGAAGGCCCTATTTCCCTTAGCAGAGGGGTCAATAACCAGGGTACATAGACTTAAAGTAATTGGTAGAAAGGTTCAAGGAGAGTCACTCAAAGGGGGATGGGTGAATTCACTGCCTGAAAGGGTGGTAGAGGCAGAAACCCTCATCACATTAAAAAAAGTACTTTGATATGCACTTGAAGGTGCCATAACCTACAGGGCTTTGGACCAAGAGCTGGAAAGTGGAATTGGGCTGTATAGCTTTTACTCAGCCGGCACAGACACAATTGCCAAATGGCGGCCTCCTGTGCCATAAATTTCCATGATTCTATGAAACTGGACAAGTTGGGGTGCAACAGATTACATATGTGAACACATGGCTAGAGACAGTGTGTTTCAAATTTCTAGGACATTGGGACAAGTTCTCTATCAGGGGTGAAGTTTCACCTAAACTGGACCAGTACCAATACACAAACTTCACCTGAAGTAGACTGGTTACCAGTGTCCTCACAGAAAGGGTAAATGGGACAGTGGGGAAAAATTTAAATTAGTATGGTGAAGATAGGGGTAATCAAAAAATACCAAAAGGAGGAAATGAATCAGCAATACCAGAAAATCAAATGAAAATGTATTGAGGGGTAGGTTTAAATATCTAGAAAAATGTAACGATGGTTGGGAATAAAGTACTGAAGTTCAACGTATATGCAATTAACTAGACTATTGACACGATTGGCATCTCAAATGTGGTTGATAGCTGAGAATGATGAAAAGCTGGAGCAAGAGGGTATAAAATGTTTTGCAAGGATAGACCTACAAAGAGGCACAGTTGCTTTATTGACCAGGAATGAGAACAGCTACAGAAAGTGAATGTGGCAGCAAGAAGAGATAAGGTTAAAACAATATGAATAGAACTGAGTACTAAGAGTAGTAATTAATTAATAACTGCAAGAGACAACTAGTCAGGAGGGCAACTGTTTACAGGTGAGGAGGGCTGTGGTGTATTGTAATGCTCTAATAATGGGGGAATTTTAACAGTACACAGGTTGAATAAACAGATCAGAGTTGTCCTGAAGGGGAATACAAATCAATTCACTGAGGCAGTCAAAGATTTGATCCCCTCAGTGGAGTGGAGGCAGGCTACTAGATCAGCCTTGGTTTCATCCCCCACCTAAATGAATTTAGAGCTCGGCACAACACTGAGCTCTTCTTCCATCACCTTCACCTCCCACCCACTTCTTTGGCCAGGAGTCTTCCTGCAGCATAGCGGACCATTTCTCCCATCTTCACAATTCTCGTTCTACCTGGACCCCTCCCTCTGGCCTCTTGCCTTCTCTAGATCTTTTCATTTGGAATTGTCGGCGTGAGATCAGCCATCTCAATTTCTCTGCTCTTCGCTTACCCTACCTCGAATGAAGTAGTACTAGGTAAAATAATAGGACTAAAGGCAGACAAGTTCCCTGGACCTGATGTGTTACATCCTAGGGTCTTAAGAGAAGTGGCTGCAGAGATAGTGGATGCATTGGTTGTAATCTACCAAAATGCGCTGGATTCTGGGGCGGTCCCAGCAGATTGGGAAATCGCAAATGCAATGCCCCTATTTAAAAAAGGAGGCAGACAAAAAGCAGGGAACTATAGACCAGCTAGCCTAACATCTGTCGTTGGGAAAGTCCATTATTAAGGAAGCAGTAGTGGGACCTTTGGAAATTCAATCAAGCAGAGTCTGCATGGTTTTATGAAAGGGAAATCATGTTTGACAAATTTGCTGGAGTTCTTTGAGGATGTAACGAGCAGGGTGGATAAGGGAGAAACCAGTGGATGTGATGTATTTGGATTTCCAGAAGGCATTCGATAAGGTGCCATAAGAGCTTACTGCACAAGATAAAAGCTTACGGGGTTGAGGGTAATATATTAGCATAGATAGAGGATTGGCTAATTAACAGAAAACAGTGTCTCGGGATAAATGGGTCATTTTCCGGTTGGCAAACTGACTAATGGGGTGCTGCAGGGATGGGTGCTGTGTCCTCAACTATTTACAATCTATATTAATGACTTTGATGAAGGGACTGAGTATAGTGTAGCCAAGTTTGCTGATGATACAAAGCTGGGTGGGAAAGCAAATTGTGAGGAGGACACAAAATAATCTGCAAAGGGATATAGACAGGCTAAGTGAGTGGTCAAAAATTTGGCAGATGGAGTATAATGTGGGAAAATGTGAGGTTACCTACTTTGGCAGAAATAATAGAAAAGCAAATTATAATTGAAATGGAGAAAAATTGCAAAGTGCTGCAGTACAGAGGGACCTGGGGGTCCTTGTGCATGAAACACAAAAAGTTAGTATGCAGGTACAGCAAGTAATCAGGAAGGCAAATGGAATGTTGGCCTTTATTGCAAGGGGGGTAGAGTATAAAAGCAGAGAAGTCTTGCTACAACTGTATAGGGTGTTGTGCAGAAATGTTCCTTTCTCCCGAGCGGACCCACTGAGATAGAGGATCGATGACAGACTCCAGAGAAAGGTTTGAAACGATCTTTACTCAAGCATATGCAGGGGAAGAACCCTTCTCGATCATTCTCGAAAGGGACTTCATCAATCCACAAATCAACAACATTTATATATAGTATTATTTGGCAACCTTACAAGTCATTTCAAATGCAGCTGTCAGGCATCCTGTCTATGTTTCCAGACAGCTTACTCCCTACTGTTCTTGGAGATTTTATTAGTAGGTGTTGTTAATTCCCTTAAGTTCTGCCCTTGGTTCCCTTATCAGCCAGAATTGTCCCTTTCCCATGAACTCAGCTGTTGCTACAGTTTTAGCTGTTTATTATTTTTAACACTTACAATCCCCTGGCCCTCGGCAATACACAAGCAGGCCATACTGTTGAGATTTGTTAAAGAATACCCTCCGATTTTCCTTGAATGGTGGCCATCTAGCCTGGAGTCCCATCACATGTCTCTCCAAACCTCAAACAGTGCGCTCCTTGTCCGTCCTCTGCTCATATAGGTTTTCCTGCCCCGAGGTTGACCTAGCCTTAATTGCCCTTACCAGTAGTCGGGCCTTCTGGTTTCTTGCTGCACACATTGCAAACACAACAAATATAGCACAATCAGTAATTGAATCACGATAAGTACATGGGATATTTTGCTTATTCAAGGATGAATTTGAATGTTCAGTCCCCAGTTCCATAGGTCATCCCACCATAGTGACCTTAATGTCCTCTATATTTTTCCGAATATCCTGATTGTTCTGCCTGAGAGTGTAGTAGACTCTCTGACTCTTGGCAACTGTTTCTCACAGTTTGACGAGGTGTTCTGGTAACGGGGGCACCTCATACCCAAACACGTTCACATATTTGGCGAGCACGTCCTTTATGTCTCCTGACACCTGTATCGATGTTGACTCTCGTCGATGTATGTCTACCAATTCCTCCTTTCCGATTCTCTCAGGTATTTCCGGAACAAAGCAGAATGTAACAGTGGAAATCTCGCATTCCTGTTGATTGTACTTAAAAGATTTCTGATTAGTCGTTACACAGTATTCTCTGTTGCTTACATACGCCACGTGTGTCTTTCCCCATTGTGCACCACGGTTTCCATGGTGCGATTTACCTACGTGCTAGTAATATTAAATCTGCAAGCCGCCTCAGGATCATAACTAATTTTGTGAGGGCATACTGTGGTGCCCTGATGAGTAATAAGTACTTCCAGTTTTGTTCCTATCAAACTGTCTCCATAAGTTACAGCATATGCTAGCGTCTCGTCATAAGCTATATGCACATTTTCTCGAATAATCCTTATATGTTGTACTTCATACACTTCTTTTGGGTTATCTCCTTCCATAATTACTGGAATGACCAGTATCATTATCATTATTACATTCCACTTGTGTGGGATATACACATTTCATCCCCCGACTTGCAACCTTGTATTTCCTTCGAGTGCATGGTCAAATTGACCAATTTTCCCTTGTCCTACCACCCAGGTCCCAAATATACTGCAGGCATCATTCTTAGCTGCTGGGTCAGAGGCTACATGCTCTTCCTTGATTAGCTTAGTAATGGTCCATGCGTGGATCTCGAGGACCATTGCTATGTCCTGTAATCTAATTGTCAGCACTTAGTCCTCTGTTAACTGTGAACCTTGATTCTGATTTTGTTTATGCAAAATGTTCTCAATGAGAGAAGCTAAATCTCGTACTTTAGTATTCAAAGTTGCCAAATCAATGGTGTTTGCCATCGAGGTTCCGGTGTTAAGGACCGTAGATGCATCATTTGCCAGGCCTTGTTTATGTCGTTTATGAGAACGGGACCTAATTGGCCCCCTGTTGGCATAGTTATTTTGTCTGAGGATTTGTTGTACCAATCTTCGGTACATAGAAACATAGAAAATAGATGCAGGAGTAGGCCATTCGGCCCTTCGAGCCTGCACCACCATGCAGCGTCAGCTGCAGTCGGGAGCAGCGTTGAGGAGGTCCGTTGGAGAGGCCTATAAAAGGCGTACTTGTGCAGCTACAAGGAGAAGGCAAAAAAAAAGTAGAAAGAAACAGAAAGGTGAAGTCACAGCCAAGGGGGTAAGTGATTGGCTGGTGATTGGTGAGTAGTTTTTCTTTTTTCTCTTCTATAACAGTGAGTAAACTTTAGCATTGTTGTTGCCTATCTAAGGGTTAACTCATGGCAGGACAGCTCGGTCACGTGTTATGCTCCTCCTGTACCATGTGGGAACTCGGACGACTCCAGTGTCCCTGACGACTACGTGTGCGGGAAGTGTATCCGCCTCCAGCTCCTGACGGACCGCGTTGCGGAGTTGGAGCTGAGAGTGGATTCACTCTGGAGCATCCACGATGCTGAGAATGACGTGAGTAGCACGTGTAGCAAGTTGGTCGTACCACAGGTAAAGGGTCCACAGCCAGATAGGGAATGGAAGACCAGCAGGAAGAGCAGTGCAAGGAAGGTAGTGCAGGGGTCCCCTGTGGTCATCCCCCTGCAAAACAGATACACTGCTTTGAGTACTGTTGAGGGGGGTGACTCATCAGGAGAGGGCAGCAGCAGCCAAGTTCATGGCACTGTGGCTGGCTCTGCTGCACAGGAGGGCAGGAAAAAGAGCGGGAGAGCGATAGGGGATTCAATGGTGAGGGGAATAGATAGGCGTTTCTGCGGCCGCAACCGAGACTCCAGGATGGTATGTTGCCTCCCTGGTGCAAGGGTCAAGGATGTCTCGGAGCGGGTGCAGGACATTCTGAAAAGGGAGGGAGAACAGCCAGTTATTGTGGTGCACATTGGTACCACGACATAGGTAAAACAAGGGATGAGATCCTACGAAACAAATTTAAGGAGCTAGGAGCTAAATTTAAAAAGTAGGACCTCAAAAGTAGTAATCTCGGGATTGCTACCAGTGCCACGTGCTAGTCAGAGTAGGAATCGCAGGATAGCGCAGATGAATACGTGGCTTGAGCAGTGGTGCAGCAGAGAGGGATTCAAATTCCTGGGGCATTGGAACTGGTTCTGGGGGAGATGGGACCAGTACAAATCGGACGGTCTGCACCTGGGCAGGACCGGAACCAATGTCCTAGGGGGAATGTTTGCTAGTGCTGTTGGGGAGGAGTTAAACTAATATGGCAGGGCGATGGGAGCCAATGCAGGGAGACAGAGGGAAACAAAAAGGAGACAAAAGCAAAAGACAGAAAGGAGATGAGGAAAAGTGGAGAGCAGAGAAACCCAAGGCAAAGAACAAAAAGAGCCACTGTACAGCAAAATTCTAAAAGGACAAAGGGTGTTAAAAAAACAAGCCTGAAGGCTTTGTGTCTTAATGCAAGGAGTATCTGTAATAAAGTGGATGAATTAACTGTGCAAATAGATGTTAACAAATATGATGTGATTGGGATTACAGAGACGTGGCTCCAGGATGATCAAGGCTGGGAACTCAACATCCAGGGGTATTCAACATTCAGGAAGGATAGAATAAAAGGAAAAGGAGGTGGGGTAGCATTGCTGATTAAAGAGGAGATTAATGCAATAGTTAAGAAGGACATTAGCTTGGATGATGTGGAATCTATAAGGGTAGAGCTGCAGAACACCAAAGGGCAAAAAACGTTAGTGGGAGTTGTGTACAGACCCCAAACAGTAGTAGTGATGTTGGGGAGGGCATCAAACAGGAAATTAGGGGTGTATGAAATAAGGATGCAGCAGTTATAATGGGTGACTTTAATATGCACATAGATTGGGTTAACCAAACTGGAAGCAATACGGTGGAGGAGGATTTCCTGGAGTGCATAAGGGATGGTTTTCTAGACCAATATGTCGAGGAACCAACTAGGGGGGAGGCCATTTTAGACTGGGTGTTGTGCAATGAGAGAGGATTAATTAGCAATCTCATTGTGCGAGGCCCCTTGGGGAAGAGTGACCATAATATGGTGGAATTCTACATTAGGATGGAGAATGAAACAGTTAATTCAGAGACCATGGTCCAGAACTTAAAGAAGGGTAACTTTGAAGTTATGAGGCGTGAATTGGCTAGGATAGATTGGCAAATGATACTTAAGGGGTTGACTGTGGATGGGCAATGGCAGACATTTAGAGACCGCATGGATGAACTACAACAATTGTACATTCCTTTCTGGCATAAAAATAAAAAAGGGAAGGTGGCTCAACCGTGGCTATCAAGGGAAATCAGGGATAGTATTAAAGCCAAGGAAGTGGCATACAAATTGGCCAGAAATAGCAGCAAACCCGGGGACTGGGAGAAATTTAGAACTCAGCAGAGGAGGACAAAGGGTTTGATTAAGGCAGGGAAAATGGAGTACGAGAAGAAGCTTGCAGAGAACATTAAGACGGATTGCAAAAGTTTCTATAGATATGTAAAGAGAAAAAGGTTAGTAAAGACAAACGTAGGTCCCCTGCAGTCAGAATCAGGGGAAGTCATAACGGGGAACAAAGAAATGGCGGACCAATTGAACAAGTACTTTGGTTTGGTATTCACTAAGGAGGACACAAGCAACTTTCCGGATATAAAAGGGGTCAGAAGGTCAAGTAAGGAGGAGGAACTAAGGGAAATCCTTATTAGTCGGGAAATTGTGTTGGGGAAATTGATGGGATTGAAGGCCGATAAATCCCCAGAGCCTGATGGACTGCATCCCAGAGTACTTAAGGAGGTGGCCTTGGAAATAGCGGATGCATTGACAGTCATTTTCCAACATTCCATTGACTCTGGATCAGTTCCTATCGAGTGGAGGGTAGCCAATGTAACCCCACTTTTTAAAAAAGGAGGGAGAGAGAAAACGGAATTATAGACCGGTCAGCCTGACATCGGTAGTGGGTAAAATGATGGAATCAATTATTAAGGATGTCATATCAGCGCATTTGGAAAGAGGTGACATAATATGTCCAAGTCAGCATGGATTTGTGAAAGGGAAATCATGCTTGACAAATCTTGAATTTTTTGAGGATGTTTCCAGTAGAGTGGACAAGGGAGAACCAGTTGATGTGGTATATTTGGACTTTCAGAAGGCTTTCGACAAGGTCCCACACAAGAGATTAATGTGCAAAGTTAAAGCACATGGGATTGGGGGTAGTGTGCTGACATGGATTGAGAACTGGTTGTCAGACAGGAAGCAAAGAGTAGGATTAAATGGGTACTTTTCAGAATGGCAGGCAGTGGCTAGTGGGGTACCGCAAGGTTCTGTGCTGGGGCCCCAGCTGTTTACACTGTACATTAATGATTTAGACGAGGGGATTAAATGTAGTATCTCCAAATTTGCAGATGACACTAAGTTGGTGGCAGTGTGAGCTGCAAGGAGGATGCTATGAGGCTGCAGAGCGACTTGGATAGGTTAGGTGAGTGGGCAAATACATGGCAGATGAAGTATAATGTGGATAAATGTGAGGTTATCCACTTTGGTGGTAAAAACAGAGAGGCAGACTATTATCTGAATGGTGACAGATTAGGAAAAGGAGAGGTGCAACGAGACCTGGGTGTCATGGTACATCAGTCATTGAAGGTTGGCATGCAGGTACAGCAGGCGGTTAAGAAAGCAAATGGCATGTTGGCCTTCATAGCGAGGGGATTTGAGTACAGGGGCAGGGAGGTGTTGCTACAGTTGTACAGGGCCTTGGTGAGGCCACACCTGGAGGTTTGTCTACAGTTTTGGTCTCCTAACCTGAGGAAGGACATTCTTGCTATTGAGGGAGTGCAGCGAAGGTTCACCAGACTGATTCCTGGGATGGTGGGACTGATCTATCAAGAAAGACTGGATCAACTGGGCTTGTATTCACTGGAGTTCAGAAGAATGAGAGGGGACCTCATAGAAACGTTTAAAATTCTGATGGGTTTAGACAGGTTAGATGCAGGAAGAATGTTCCCAATGTTGGGGAAGTCCAGAACCAGGGGTCACAGTCGAAGGATAAGGGGTAAGCCATTTAAGACCGAAATGAGGAGAAACTTCTTCACCCAGAGAGTGGTGAACCTGTGGAATTCTCTACCACAGAAAGTTGTTGAGGCCAATTCACTAAATATATTCAAAAAGGAGTTAGATGAAGTCTATCAATAGCTGCTTTCTCTTTCCCTCCCTTTTTTAAAAGTGGGATTACATTAGCTACCCTCCAGTTCATAGGAACTGATCCAGAGTCGATAGACTGTTGGAAAATGATCACCAATGCGTCCACTATTCCTAGGGCCACTTCCTTCTGTACTCTGGGATGCAGACTATCAGGCCCTGCGGATTTATCGGCCTTCAATCCCATCAATTTCCCTAACACAATTTCCTGACTAATAAGGATTTCCTTCAGTTTCTCCTCCTCGCTAGACCCTCTATTTACGGCAGGTTATTTGTGTCTTCCTTAGTGCAGACAGAACAAAGCATTTGTTCAATTGGTCTGCCATTTCTTTGTTTCTCCATTATAAGTTCACTTTAATCTGACTGCAAGGGACCTACATTTGTCTTCACTAATCTTTTTCTCTTCACATATCTATAGAAGCTTTTGCAGTCCGTTTTTATGTTCCCTGCAAGCTTACTCTCACACTCTATTTTCCCCCTCCTAATTAAAACCTTTGCCCTCCACTGCTGAATTCTAAATTTCTCCTCGTCCTCAGGTTTGCTGTTTTTTCTGGCCAATTTATATGCCTCTTCCTTGGATTTAACACTATCCCTAATTTCCCTTGTTAGCCACGGTTGAGCCACCTTCCCCATTTTATTTTTACGCCAGACAGGGATGTACAATTGTTGAAGTTCATTCATGTGATCTTTAAATGTCTGCCATTGCCTATCCACCGTCAACCCTTTAAGTATCACTCGCCATTCTATCCTGGCCAATTCACATCTCATACCATCGAAGTTTCCTCTCTTTAAGTTCAGGGTTCTAGTCTCTGAATTAACTGCTGCGTTCTTTTAGAACATCATTGAGGGAGTTCCAGATTAGTCAAATTCAACACAATGGGTACCAATCATGCTGTACATTATCATATAATATCTCTTCGTTTTACTAACAGTAATCCATTCTCTGGCGCAGGTGTGTGTTCTGGGCACTGAACCTGCCTATCGGGCACTGACGGTGTATCTAGTTCAGCTGCCTGTGATGTGGTTGTTGGGGATGGGGTAGTCGGCTTGTCCCTTGTTACCACCATTATGCCTGGTGGTTGTGGGCACTGTTCCTGCTTTATGCATAGGACAATTCCCTCTTTCCCCTTTTGTATGCACCCTTGTGACGTTCTTGACAGTGTCATTCTGGTTATTTTAAACTTGGTTGATGTCTTAGTCGGGGGATCTGCATTGTCTGGGCAATCAGATGTTTCTCGCTTTGGCGTTCCAGGGCCACACTCCCCCTGGCTTGTTCCTTGCTGCTGTTTGGTATCATATGCCATCATCACTAGAACAGATGTCCCTGAACATGTTACACATTCCGTTTTCTTACTATTTCTCCGCCATTCTATCCCAACACCTCTATGTCTCTTGGTACAGTTTCTTACGGTCGTCTCTTGCCATATCGTTTGGCTATTATATGTGTTAACGGGCGTGTTATAATATATAGTTTCCCATGGCACATTCGCCCCTTGTGCCAGCATCAATGTGTACTTCCCTTGTGGGTTAACACAGGACGAAGAGCCCGAAGCTGAATTCCTTTTACCCCGTCCCATTGTGGTCTTAAGTTCGTATTTCACCTGGACCTGACGAGTCTGTGCTGTCTGCGGGTGACTACTATCCATCGTGCTGTAGGTCATTTGGCTGCCAGCCTTCTTCCACCTCACCACAATGGATTCCCATTGGTGTGGAGGAAGAGGCCGTGAGACAGATCTTTCCTTGAATATAGGGTTATTGGGCCTTCACATGTCAGCCGAAGTCCAGTATCAGCTGGCACGGATATGGTAATATCATTGATACAGCTCCCAACATCGGGGGTATAGTATATCTCCAAACTGGTACCCATGCTCCCCCGGAGGATCCCAATCACCAATGTTATCATTAACTGCATTTTATACTCTCACCAGCTCTAACTCCTGCTGGTGGTTGATGCCTCTCCACTGTCGTCTTGCTATCCAGACTTTCCAAAACAGCACAATTGTTACAGCTATTGTTATGGTCCCCACTATTGACCATATCGTTCCGTCAATGAGTTTATTTTCTCAGTCCCAGTGTCTTATATAGTACTCCTCAGTTTTGTCATGTGCAATGGAGGCAGTATCGCCACTCATCTGTTAGAAAAGATAATCTGGTCGTCACCGGTTAATTATTTGTACGGTTCTAGCTGTGTCCAATGCTTCCATCTTCCCTTTCCTCTCATGTCTACACATGCGCAGGTGTCACTGGTCATAAGCACCTCATATGGGTCCTGCCACTTTGGTGCAAATCTTGGTTTATCAGGGGTTATCTTAACCATCACCTTCTCCCTCAGCCCAGGGATGTTTCCCTGTTGCTTTTTTGCATCCTGTTTAATATCCTTAATTATTTGTTGATCCCGCGCTTCTTGCTTTAAGGTATGCAATTGCTCGCATAATTGTTTAATAAACCTCCTGACTCTATCTCTTGCTGGTCTTACATCCTCCCTGTTATATATGTGGACTTGTATTTTCTCTGTACAGCCACCAGAGGGCTCATCCCCTGGAGTCCCAAGGGATCCCATAATCCCTTGGGAGCACAGGTATTTAAGAAGGCTTTACAGGTTGGAGAGGCACTCTGGAGACCTGCAATAAAAGACTAAGGTCACACTTTACTTTGAGCTTACAGTGTTCAGCCTGACTCTTTCTCCATACACAACAACTGGCGATGAGATACAGATAGCGAACCCAAAGATGCAGAGAACAGTGGGCATCCTGGAGAAATTTTCGGATGGAGATGATTGGGAAATTTTTGCAGAGCGACTCGACCAATACTTCATGGCCAATGAGCTAGATGGGGAAGAGAACATTGCCAAACGAAATGCGATCCTCCTCACCGTCTGTGGTAGGAACCAACGTATGGCCTTATGAAGAATCTGCTCACTCCAGCGAAACCCATGGAGAAATCGTACGATGATTTGTGCACACTGGTCCGAGAGCATTTGAACCCAAAGGAAAGCGTTCTGATGGCGAAGTACCGGTTCTACACCTACAAAAGATCTGAAGGACAGGAAGTGGTGAGTTATGCCGCCGAGCTAAGACGCCTTGCAGGACATTGCGAATTTAAAGGACATTTGGAGCACATGCTCAGAGACATTACATTATCCACGACTTGACATTATCCATGAAACCATACTGCGCACACGTTTGACTCTAGAGGCCCCAACCTTGAGTAAGACCATAGCGATAGTCCAGGCGTTCATTGCCACCAGTGACAATATGAAGCAAATCTCTCAGCACACACGTGCTGCTACAAGTACTGTGAACAAAGTGAAGTTGTTTTCGAATCGTAACGTACAGGGCAGGTCATATATAACTGTAGCTGCACGTCTGCAGATGACTCACTGTCCACCATCAGGGTGATGAATGCAAGGCCATTAACACCTTGTTGGCGCGGCGGGGGTGATCATCGTTTCCATTCATGCCGATTCAAAGAGTATGTTTGCAAGGGCTGTGGAATAATGGGACACCTCCAACAAGTGCAGGCGAACTGCTAAGCCTGTTAAACCTGCAAACCACCACGTTGCAGAGGAGGATAGATCCACGGAGGATCATAACGAACCAGAGCCTCGGGTCGAGGAGGCAGAGGTACATGGTATCCTAACACAGATGAGGCTGCACACAGGGAGGTTAAAGTAACAGTGACCTTAATCTTTAATAAGACACTCCAGAGTGAGGAACAGGCCTTAGGGGCCGGCTTATATACAGTGCTCCCAAGGGATGCTGGGATCCCTTGGGACTTCAGGGGATGAGCTCCCTGTGGCAGAACATGGGACTGCATGCTTTACAGATACACAACACATGGATGCACACATTCATCACAAATTGTCCCCTGATAATGCTGAATATTGAACTAAATGGACTCCCTCTGTCAATGGAGCTCGACACAGGCACGAGCCAGTCCATCATGGGCAAAAAGACGTTCAAAAGGTTGTGGTGCAACAAGGCCTCAAGGCCAGTCTTAACTCCAGTTCACATGAAAATAAGAACTTACACAAAAGAACTGATTCCTGTAATCGGCAGTGCTACCGTAAAAGTTTCCTACGATGGAGCGGTGCACGAGCTACTACTCCGGGTGGTACCGGGCAATGGTCCCGCGCTGCTTGGCATGAGCTCACTGGGAAAGACACTGGAACTGGGACGACGTCCGAGCACTATCGTGTGCCCAGGTATTAAACAAATTTCCTTCGCTGTTCAAACCAGGCATCGGGAAATTCCAAGGAGCAAAAGTGCAGATCCACCTAATTCCGGGGGCGCGACCCATCCATCACAAGGCGAGAGCAGTACCGTACATGATGAGAGGGTAGAGATCGAGCTAGACCGGCTGCAAAGAGAGGGCATCATTTCACCGATCGAGTTCAGCGAGTGGGCCAGTCCTATTCTCCCAGTAACAAGGGAGATGACACCATCAGAATCTATGGCAATTACAAAGTAACTATCAATCGTTTCTCCCTGCAAGACCAATACCCACTACCAAAGGCCGACGACCTCTTTGCAACGCTGGCGGGTGGAAAGACGTTCATGAAGCTGGATCTGACTTCAGCCTACATGACGCAGAAACTGGAGGAATCATCGAAGGTCCTCACCTGCATCAACATGCACAAAGGTCTTTTTGTTTATAACAGATGCCCGTTTGGAATCCGATCAGCGGCAGCGATATTCCAGAGAAACACGAAAAGTTTTCTGAAGTCAGTCCCACACACTGTGGTCTTCCAGGACAACATCTTGGTCACAGGTCGGAACACAGTCGAGAACCTGGAGGAGGTTCTTAGTCGACTCAACCGCGTGGGGCTCAGGTTAAAACGCTCGAAGTGTGTTTTCCTGGCGCCTGAAGTAGAGTACTTGGGAAGGAGGATTGCGGTGGACGGCATCAGGCCCACCAACGAGAAGACGGAGGCAATCGAGAATGCACCGAGGCCACAGAACATGATGGATCTGCGGTCGTTTCTGGGACTCTTGAGCTACTTTGGTAACTTCTTACCGGGTCTCAGTACACTGCTAGAACCACTACATGTCTTAGTACGAAAAGGGGGCGAATGGGTTTGGGGCAAAGGCCAAGAAAATGCCTTTGTAAAAGCAAGAAAATTGTTATGCTCAAACAAATTGCTTGTGTTGTATGATCCATGTAAGCGTTTGGTACTAGCATGTGATCCGTCATCATATGGCGTCGGGTGTGTATTGCAACAAGCTAATGATTTTGGTAAACTGCAATTGGTTGCTTATGCATCCAGGAGTCTGTCTAAGGCTGAGAGAGCCTACAGCATGATTGAAAAAGAAGCGTTAGCGTGTGTCTATGGGGTAAAGAAAATGAATCAATACCTGTCTGGGCCATAAGCCACCTATATCTCTGTTTTCCGAGAGAAAAGGGATAAATACCAATACATCGGCCCGCATCCAGAGATGGGCGCTCATGTTGTCCGCATACAACTACGCCATTCGCCACAGGCCAGGCACAGAAAACTGCACCAATGCTCTCAGTAGACTGCCATTGCCCACCATGGGGGTGGAAATGGCGCAGCCCACAGATCTAGCCATGGTTATGGAAGCATTTGAGAGTGAGCAATCACCTGTCACTTCCAGGCAGATCAAAACCTGGACAAGCCAGGACCCCTTATTATTTCTAGTCAAAAGCTGTGTGCTTCACGGGAGCTGGTCCAGTGTCCCAGTGGAAATGCAGGAAGAGATAAAGCCATTCCAGCGGCGCAAAAATGAAATGTCTATGCAGGCAAGACTGCCTTCTGTGGGGCAATCGAGTAGTAGTCCCCAAGAAGGGCAGAGCCACCTTCATCAGTGACCTCCACAGTATCCACCCAGGCATCGTGATGATGAAAGCGCTAGCCAGATCCTACGTGTGGTGGCCCGGTATTGATGCGGACTTAGAGTCCTGCATTCACAGATGTAATACATGATCGCAATTAAGCAATGTATCCAGGGAGGCGCCGCTAAGTTTGTGGTCTTGGCCCTCCAAACCATGGTCTAGGGTACACGTTGACTATGCAGGCCAGTTCTTGGGTAAAATGTTTCTTGTGGTTGTAGACGCGTACTCCAAGTGAATGTGAGATAATGTCGGCTAGCACGTCTGCTGCCACTATTGAAAGCCTACGGGCCATGTTTGCCACTCATGGTCGACCCAATGTCCTGGTGAGTGACCAAGGGCCATGTTTTACCAGTGCTGAATTCAAAGAATTCATGACCCATAACGGCATCAAACATGTCACATCCGCCCCATTTAAACCAACGTCCAATGGTCAGGCAGAGAAAGCAGTGCAAACCATCAAGCAAGGCTTGAAGAGGGTAACTGAAGGCTCACTGCAGACTCGCCTATCCCGAGTCCTGCTTAGCTACCGCACGAGACCACACTCACTCACTGGGATCCCACCTGTTGAACTGCTCCTGAAAAGAGCACTTAAGACAAGGCTCTCGTTAGTTCACCCTGATCTACATGAACAGGTAGAAAGCAGGTGGCTTCAACAAAGTGCATACCATGATAGAAACATAGAAACATAGAAAATAGGTGCAGGAGCAGGCCATTCAGCCCTTCTAGCCTGCACCGCCATTCAATGAGTTCATGGCTGAACATGAAACTTCAGTACCCCCTTCCTGCTTTCTCGCCATAACCCTTGATCCCCCGAGTAGTAAGGACTTCATCTAACTCCCTTTTGAATATATTTAGTGAATTGGCCTCAACTACTTTCTGTGGTAGAGAATTCCACAGGTTCACCACTCTCTGGGTGAAGAAGTTTCTCCTCATCTCGGTCCTAAATGGCTTACCCCTTATCCTCAGACTGTGACCCCTGGTTCTGGACTTCCCCAACATTGGGAACATTCTTTCTGCATCTAACCTGTCTAAACCCGTCAGAATTTTAAACGTCTCTATGAGGTCCCCTCTCATTCTTCTGAACTCCAGTGAATACAAGCCCAATTGATCCAATCTTTCTTGATAGGTCAGTCCCGCCATCCCGGGAATCAGTCTGGTGAACCTTCGCTGCACTCCCTCAATAGCAAGAATGTCCTTCCTCAAGTTAGGAGACCAAAACTGTACACAATACTCCAGGTGTGGCCTCACCAAGGCCCTGTACAACTGTAGCAACACCTCCCTGCCCCTGTATTCAAATCCCCTCGCTATGAAGGCCAACATGCCATTTGCTTTCTTAACCGCCTGCTGTACCTGCATGCCAACCTTCAATGACTGATGTACCATGACACCCAGGTCTCGTTGCACCTTCCCTTTTCCTAATCTGTCACCATTCAGATAATAGTCTGTCTCTCTGTTTTTACCACCAAAGTGGATAACCTCACATTTATCCACATTATACTTCATCTGCCATGCATTTGCCCACTCACCTAACCTATCCAAGTCACTCTGCAGCCTAATAGCATCCTCCTCGCAGCTCACACTGCCACCCAACTTAGTATCATCCGCAAATTTGGAGATACTGCATTTAATCCCCTCGTCTAAATCATTAATGTACAATGTAAACAGCTGGGGCCCCAGCACAGAACCTTGCGGCACTCCACTAGTCACTGCCTGCCATTCTGAAAAGTACCCGTTTACTCCTACTCTTTGCTTCCTGTCTGACAACCAGTTCTCAATCCACGTCAGCACACTACCCCCAATCCCATGTGCTTTAACTTTGCACATTAATCTCTTGTGTGGGACCTTGTCGAAAGCCTTCTGAAAGTCCAAATATACCACATCAACTGGTTCTCCTTTGTCCACTTTACTGGAAACATCCTCAAAAAATTCCAGAAGATTTGTCAAGCATGATTTCCCTTTCACAAATCCATGCTGACTTGGACCTATCATGTCACCATTTTCCAGATGCACTGCTATGACATCCTTAATAATTGATTCCATCATTTTACCCACTACTGAGGTCAGGCTGACCGGTCTATAATTCCCTGTTTTCTCTCTCCCTCCTTTTTTAAAAAGTGGGGTTACATTGGCTACCCTCCACTCCATAGGAACTGATCCAGAGTCAATGGAATGTTGGAAAATGACTGTCAATGCATCCGCTATTTCCAAGGCCACCTCCTTAAGTACTCTAGAGCAAATATATCACGCGAGATTGAAATCAATGATCCTGTATTTATATTAAATTATGGACAAGGTCCCAAGTGGCTTCCCGGCACTGTCGTGGCCAAAGAGGAGAGCAGGGTGTTTCGGGTCAAACTTTCAAATAAACTAATTCACCGGAACCACTTGGATCGAATCAAACTCAGATTCACGGACTACCCTGAGCAACCCACCTTGGTCCCTACCTTTTTTGATCCCCCAACACACACACCAGTGGCAACTGGCACCACGGTTGACCACGAAGCAGAACCCATCAACCACAGCAGCCCTGCAGGGCCCAACACACCAGGCAGCCCAACAAGGATAGCTGCACAGCAACCCAGCGAGGGCCCAACAAATGATTCAACAACGCCAGCTTTCACACCGAGACGATCAAACAGGACAAGAAGGGCCCCAGATCGACTCACATTGTAAATAGTTACACAATTGACTTTGGGGGGGGTGGGTGGTGGTGGTGGTGGTGTTATATATGTGGACTTGTATTTACTCTGTACAGCCACCAGAGGGCTCATCCCCTGGAGTCCCAAGGGATCCCATAATCCCTTGGGAGCACAGGTATTTAAGGAGGCTTCACAGGTTGGAGAGGCGCTCTGGAGACCTGCAATAAAAGACTAAGGTCACACTTTACTTTGAGCTTAGTGTTCAGTCTGACTCCTTCTCCATACACAACACTCCCCTCCTGCCATTATTCCCTCCGGTAATCTCATAGCTCTAACCGTCACCAATTCGCAGGGAGTCAGTCCTGTCGTTCTATTCGGGGTGGACCTAAGTCTCAATAGAATACCGGGAAGCAAATCTGCCCATCCCTTCCCGGTCTCCTCTATAGCTTTAGCTAAGGACAATTTAAGAGTTTGGTTCATTCTTTCCACCATCCCTGAGCTTTGCGGGTGGTATGGGATGTGGAATCATTGCTTAATCCCTAGCAAAGCGCATGTATGTTAGATTACTTTCCCGATGAAGAGTGTCCCCGATTGGAGTCTAACTGGAGGGGAATACCCCAACGAGGGATTATTTCTTCTGCAAATATTCTTGCTACGGTGATGGTGCAATCCCTTGTGGCAAAGGCTTCCACCCATCATGTAAATCAATTACCACTCGACAATATGTTTTACCCCTAGCATTCGGGAGGGGTCCAGTAAAATCTAGCTGTAGGTTTTCCCACGGTCCTGTGGGCCTTAACTGGTGTCCCATTCGTACCTTTACGGGCTTCCCGGCATTATACTGGGTGCATATAACACATCTCCGGCAATGGTTGGCTACATCTTTCTCCATCCCTGATCACCACCAGCATCTTCCCATATTCTCTATCATGTTGGATCGGCCAGTATGTGCTCGGCCGTGATATATTCCTAGCAGGCTGTGTTGTATAAATTTCGGGGCAGCCACCCGGTCTCCCCATCACTAGAGATTGTTGCACCTTTATCTTCCCATTTCTGTACTTCTTTCCTGGGTGTTTCCTTGTGCAATTCTATTATATTTACTTCCTCCAGCCCGACGGCACAACTGGCTGTGGGAACTGTTTCTTCTAACCCCTCTGATTCAGCCGTCAATTTGGCAGCTTCATCGGCTCTTTGATTCCCTAACTGTTCTGGGGGTTCTACCTTGCGGTGCGGTTTTAATTTTATTACTGCAGCCTCTACCAATCCTCTAAATAATTCCTCATGCTGTATATGTCCTCCAGAGAATGTAATATATCCTCTCCTGTTCCAGGCAGCCATATAATTGTGTACTATACCAAAGGCATAGCGACTGTCCGTATAAATATTTACTCTCTATTTCCTTGCTATTTTTAGGGCTTCCATTAGAACTGTAAGCTCGGCCACCTGTGCCGAGCATTCTCCTGGCAACGGCCCTTCAGCACAAACCTTTCCTTCACTATCTACTACTGCCCATCCTGATATGTTCTTACTATACAGTATAAATGCACACGAGGCCCATACTTGAGAGAAGGTCACTCTGTGACCAGTAACCTTCATTAGCCAGCACTGAAGTGAAGAAGGTGGGTGGAGCTTCCCCTTTTATACACGAAAGTCCAGGTTAGGAGTATCTCCCACAAGTTCACCACCTATGGTCAATGTTCTCACAGTGCACAACTTAGGTTAGTTTATACATGAGTTACAATGACAGTTAAATACATGACATCACCTCCCCCCAAAGTCTTACTGGGATCACAGGTTAAGTCTCTCTGGTAGTTTACGCTCCCTTGTAGAGCGCCTGAGTTGGGGCTCCGGTTGTTGGGCGCTGGCCTGAGTGTCTGCTGTTTGCGGTGCCTTAGGCCTGTCCAGACTGCCCATAGTGACTGGGCTCTCCTCCGCTTGGTTCTGGTGTTCGGTCACCTGTGGAGGAGTGAACTCCACATCGTGTTCTTCCTCTGCTTCTTCTATGGGGTTGCTGAATCTCCTTTTTGTTTGATCTACATGTTTGCGGCAGATTTGTCCATTGGTAAGTTTAACTACCAGAATCCTATTCCCCTCTTTGGCAATCATGGTGCCTGTGAGCCATTTGGGCCCTGCAGCGTAGTTGAGGACGAAGACAGGGTCATTGACATCAATACATCGCGCCCTCGCATTCCCGTCATGGTAGTCACATTGTGACTGGCGCTTGCTCTCAACAATTTCTTTCATGGTGGGGTGTATAAGGGATAACCTGGTTTTGAGCATCCTTTTCATTAGCAGCTCTGCGGGTGGAACCCCTGTCAGCGAGTGTGGTCGGGATCTATTGGCCAACAGGAGGCATGATAAGTGGCTTTGTAGAGAACCCCCTTGGATTCTGAGCATCCTCTGTTTGATTATCTGCACTGCTCGTTCTGCCTGGCCATTTGAGGCCGGCTTGAACGGTGCCGTTCTGACATGGTTGATACCATTTCCTGCCATGATGTCCTGGAATTCAATGCTTGTAAAGCACTGGCCATTGTCGCTGACCAAGACATCCGGTAGACCATGGGCGGCGAACATTGCCCGTAGACTTTCTACCGTGGCAGAGAATGTGCTTGAATTGAGAATGTCACACTCGATCCATTTGGAGTAGGCGTCTACTACAACCAAAAACATTTTCCCCATGAAAGGACCTGCGTAGTCCAGATGGATGCGTGTCCATGGCTTGGCGGGCCAGGACCAGGGGCTAAGGCGGGCTCCCCTGGGCTCATTGCCCATCTGGGCACACGTGTTGCACCTGCGAACACAAAGTTCCAGGTCTGCATCTATCCCTGGCCACCAAACGTGTGACCTGGCAATTGCCTTCATCATGACAATGCCCGGGTGCTCATTGTGGAGTTCTCTGATGAACATCTCTCTGCCCATCTGGGGCATGACTACTCGGTTTCCCCATAGTAGGTATTCGGCCTGAATCGAGAGTTCATCCTTGCGCCTGTGAAATGGTTTGAATTCCTCAGGGCATGCCCCATACGTGGCTGCCCAGTCCCCATTCAGGACACATTTCTTGACTAAAGACAGTAGCGGGTCTCTATTCGTTCAAACTTTAATCCGTCACCGGTGAGCCTTCGCTTTCAACAGCTTCCACAGCCATGACCATCTCAGCAGCATACTCGGTTGCCCCCTCGGTGGTGGCTATTGGGAGCCTGCTGAGTGCATCGGCGCAGTTTTCAGTGCCCGGTCTGTGCCGAATTGTATAGCCATAGGCGGCTAACGTGAGTGCCCACCTCTGTATGCGGGCCGATGCATTTGCATTTATGGCCTTGTTGTTGGCCAAAAGGGACGTTGGGGGTTTGTGATCTGTCTCCAGCTCAAATTTCCTGCCAAACAGGTACTGGTGCATTTTTTTTACTGCATATACACATGCAAGCGCTTCCTTTTCTACCATCCCGTAGCCCCGTTCAGCCTGGGACAGACTTCTGGAGGCATAAGCTACCGGCTGTAACTGACCCTTGGCATTAACATGCTGCAACACACACCCGTCACCATAGGACGACGCATCGCACGTTAACACAAGTTTCTTACATGGGTCATATAGCATTAACAGATTGTTGGAGCACAACAAATTTCGTGCTCTATCAAAAGCTCTTTCCTGGCTGTTCCCCCAGACTCATTCGCAACCTTTGCATAGGAGCACGTGTAGCGGCTCTAACAGCATGCTCAAATTGGGAAGAAAGTTACCAAAATAGTTCAGGAGCACAAGGAACGATCACAGCTCCGTCGTGTTACGGGGTCTGGCTGCTCTCTGGATCACTTCTGTTTTGTACGCAGTAAGTCTGATCCCGTCTGGTGCTACCCTCATCCCCAGGAATTCTACCTCTGGAGCTAGGAAGACGCACCTCGTCTTTTTCAGTCGCAGACCTACCCGGTCCAGTCTGCATAGTACCTCCTCCAGGTTGTGGAGGTGTTCTTCAGTATCATAACCCATGATGAGGATGTCGTCTTGAAAAACCACTGTCCTTGGAATCGATTTGAGGAGGCTTTCCATATTTCGTTGAAAGATTACAGCGGCTGAGCGAATCCCAAACGGACATCTGTTGTACTCAAACAACCCCTTGTGTGTCGTGATGGTGGTCAGCTTCTTCGACTCACTCGCCAGCTCCTGGGTCATGTAAGCTGAGGTCAGGTCCAATTTTGAAAAAAGTTTGTCACCGGATAGCATCGCAAAGGGGTCCTCCGCTCTCGGTAGCGGGTACTGGTCTTGGAGTGACACCCGATTGATGGTGGGCTTGTAATCACCACATATCCTGACCGACCCATCAACCTTGAGCACCGGCACAATAGGGATTGCCCAGTCACTGAATTCGACTGGCGAGATGATGCCTTTCCTCAGCAGGTGGTCCAATTCACCTTCTATCTTTTCCCGCATCACGTACGGCACCGCTCTGGCCTTGTGGTGTACAGGCCTGGCATCCGGGTGTATGTGAATCACTACCTTGGTCCTCATGAAAGTGCCAATGCCGGGTTGAAATCGTGAGTCAAATTTGTCTAGGACCTGTGAGCATGATATTCGCTCCACAGAAGAAATTGCATTGACATCGCCCCATTTCCAGCTCATGACAGCAAGCCAACTCCTCCCTAGCAGTGCGGGACCGTCCTCCGGGACAATCCAGAGTGGCAATCTGTTCTCCGAATCTTTGTGGGTGTAGGGGAGGACGAAAACCCCCTCATTTTACCCAGAAGGAAAAGGGCTGTGGGATCAGTCTGTGCTGTGAATTGAAACTGATAACAGTTTGACCTTGGCAGAGCAGTGATTGGACGGGGGAGGACACCGGGGGGACCAATGGTGAGACAGAGTCAGCCCGAAGCATGGGGCTTTCAAGCCAATGGGAGAGCACTTGCTCGAAAACTGGGACTGACTCACAGCCATTATCGGACTATTGTCTTCCCCATGTTTACACTATGGAGGGAAATGGCTACAGGAGGCCAACCCAATTAACACCTACTCAAACCTTGAGTAGGTTAGGAAATCTGAATTGAAGGATAATTATGCAGACATTTCGAAACCAGGGAACCCAAAACAACCCAAGGGCCTATACAATGGCTACAGGAAGGCAATGCAATCAACACCCACTCAAACCTTGAGTATGTTAACATCAGTGGAAAAAACCCGCAATAATCTAAAACTGCTGCAATTTTCAAAATCACAAAGTCCACCAATGAGAAGAATCGACTTCAGCAGGAGAGGTGGACTGGATAATCTGGCTATAAAAAAAGGGTTTCTGACGTAGGGTGGAAGATGATTTTCCCTGCCCTCGTCATCCAACAACCACAACCAGCAAGATTCTCGACACTGAAGGAAAACCAGTGTCCGAAGATACTGAAGATAGAAGAAACAAACCACCAGACTGCAGAAGGCACAGTAGTGAGTATAACCTCTGGTCCCCGGAACTCCCAACTCAGTTAGGCCAGGAAAGGTGGGAGGTTGGTCATTGTACTGCTAAACTTGTGTAAAGATTTTCGTTGTATCCGTTTAGTGGGATTTAGGGGGATTGTTTTGTTGGTGTATTGCTGTTTGTTGAGATACACCTTGTCAAATAAATTGGAAGCCTAAAGTTCCTCTTGGAATCACCTTGTCTCAGTTCCATTGTATTACATCTCCTGATCGTGAGTCTTATGTCAGAACAGTGTAAGGAAAGCTAGAAGCGCCTCGAAAATGCTCAACTGTGTGTCACAGGCTAGGGAAGAAGGGGTGAGGAGTGTTTGACACTCACAGGTGCCTCACAGGCTAGGCATAAGCTGTGGGGACGCACGAGTCTCAAAACCCCCTTCATAAGCTGTGGAGACAGTCTCTCCAGGGGTGCTCTGCAGCACTCAGGGTACCTCACAGGCCAGGCATAAGCTGTGAGGGCAGCAGCCCAGAGAGAGACACCCAAGGCACAACAACACTCCCTGAGAAAACCCCTTACATGGGCCACGACTACTGTGGCGCTGCCTAGCACCGGAATGATCTCCTTTGTATATGTCCGTAGCTGTTCGTCAATTGGCAATAATTTTGGCCTCCTGGCCTTGGACGCCCACAACTTGTCGAACTGTTTGATACTCATCAGGAACTGGCTGGCCCTGTGTCTAGCTCCATTGATACTGGGATGCTATTGAGGAGCACTTTCATCATTATCGGTGACGTCCTGGTGTATGAACTGTATATGTGCTCCACATGAACTCACTGAACTTCAGCTTCCAGAAATTTCCCCCAGTGTCCATTTGGCCTCGTAGGGCGTACATCGTCCCCGTCCTCCTCGTACATCAACCTGGCTGCAGACTTCCTGCACATATGCGCCAAGTGACCGCTGACGTTGCAGTTTCTGCAGATATATTGCTGATATCTGCAAGCTCTGGCTGTGTGTTTGCCTCCACACCTCCAACATGAGCCATTTTTGGAAACAAAAGGTCCATTACCAGTCGATCGTCTCTGACTGTCTCTGTAAGTGTCCTTAAGCACACCATTGACAGGTGTTGATAGCCCCATTACTGGCCGCATTGTCCCTTGCGATGGCATGAATCGCTGTTCAGCTAGCCATTGTCTCTGTTGAATTCCCCCTTTGGGTTCAACTACATGCTCGGGCATGTCCGATTGCCCGTCTGCCTGGAGAACTGTGTGCTACGTTAACAATGTTGACTCCCTGTCCATTTGCTGCATTTAAACCGAGATTTTTGTCAAACATAATTCTGGTCTCTTCCTCCCCTGAGATAAATGTCTGGGCCATCAAAGCCGCCATTTCCAGGGTCAAGTCTTTGGTCTCAATCAGTTTCCTGAAAACCCCAACGTGCCCGATGCCCTCAATAAAAAAGTCTCGCAACATCTCCATTCTGCATGCATTTGGGAACTTACATAGGCTCGCCAGTCGCCAGAGGTCTGCCACGAAGTCTGGAACGCTTTGCCCTTCTCGCCGCCGGTGCGTGTAAAACCGGTGTCTCGCCATGTGCATGCTGCTCGTCGGTTTAAAGTGTTCCCCGATCAACTTACTGAGCTCTTCAAAAGTCTTGTCCGCTGGCTTCTCTGGCACTAGAAGGTCTTTCATCAGGGAGTACATTCTGGATCCACAAACAGTCAGGAGATGAGCCCTGCCTTTGTCAGCCAAATCCTGTCCCAGCCATTCCTTTGTGATGAAACTTTGCTGCAGTCTCTCAATAAAATCGTCCCAATCACCAACACAGTACCTCTCGTCTGTGCTGCTAGTGGTCATGCTCGGATGGTTTAAATCCCAGTTTCTCGTCGCCAATGATATGTCCTTATGATACAGTATAAATGCACACGAGGCCCATACTTGAGAGATGGTCACTCTGTGACTAGTAACCTTTATTAGCCAGCACTGAAGTGATGAAGGTGGGTGGAGCTTCCCCTTTTATACCTGAAAGTCCAGGTTAGGCGTGTCTCCCACAAGTTCACCACCTAGTGACCAATGTTCTCTCAGTGTACAACTTAGGTCAGTTTCTACATGGGTTACAATGACAGTTAAATACATGACATTCAGTCCTAGTTTCCCCTCTAATGTACCTCCGAGATCCATCTACAAAGAGTTCTAGGTCTATGTTTTCCAAGGGGACTTTTCCATTCTATCTACATCCTCTTGATCCTCCTCATCCTTACACTGATGTTTCGTCTGTTCATTTTCCATCATGGCAGCTGGATTATTATTTACATCTCGTACTATCTGTATTGATTTATCCCGGGGAAGGAGTACCGCTTCCCAGGCTGCATGGCAGCTATCTGAAACCGTCCTCAGCTGTCCAATATTCAGTAATTCCACTAGGGTGTGTTGTGTGTGTAGTATAATACGTCCAATCACAGGTTGAGTCTCTCTGGTGGTTTACGCTCCCTTGTAGAGCGCCTGAGTTGGGGCTCCGGTTGTTGGGCGCTGGCCTGAGTGTCTGCTGTTTGCAGTGCCTCAGGCCTGTCCAGACTGCCCACAGTGACTGGGCTCTCCTCCCTTTGGTTCCGGTGCTCGGTCACCTGTGGTGGAGTGAACTCTACATCGTGTTCTTCCTCTGCTTCTTCTATGGGGTTGCTGAACCTCCTTTTTGTTTGATCCACATGTTTGCGGCAGATTTGTCCATTGGTAAGTTTAACTACCAGAATCCTATTTCCCTTTTGGCAACCACAGTGCCTGCGAGCCATTTGGGCCCTGCAGCGTAGTTGAGGACAAAAACAGGATAATTTACATCAATACATCACGCCCTCGCATTCCTGTCATGTTAGTGATATTGTGACTGGTGCCTGCTCTCGACAATTTCTTTCATGGTGGGGTGCATAAGGGATAATCGGGTTTTGAGCATCCTTTTCATTAGTAGCTCTGCGGGTGGAACCCCTGTGAGCGAGTGTGGTCGGGATCTATAGGCCAACAGGAGGCGTGATAAGCGGGTTTGTAGGGAACCCCCTTGGAATCTGAGCATCCCCTGATTGATTATCTGCACTGCTCGTTCTGCCTGGCCGTTTGAGGCCGGCTTGAATGGTGCCGTTCTAACATGGTTAATTCCATTGCCTGCCATGAAGTCCTGGAATTCAGTGCTTGTGAAGCACGGGCCATTGTCGCTGACCAAGATGTCCGGTAGACCGTGGGCGGCGAACATTGCCCGTAGACTTTCTACCGTGGCAGAGGATGTGCTTGAATTTAAAATGTCACACTCGAGCCATTTGGAGTAGGCGTCTACTACAACCAAAAATATTTTCCCCATGAAAGGACCTGCGTAGTCCACATGGATGCGTGACCAAGGCTTGGCAGACCATGGCCAGGGGCTAAGGGGGGCTTCCCTGGGCGCATGGCCCATCTGGGCACACGTGTTGCACCTGCGAACACAAAGTTCCAGATCTGCGTCTATCCCTGGCCACCAAACGTGTGACCTGGCAATTGCCTTCATCGTGACAATGCCCGGGTGCCTATTGTGGAGTTCTCTGATGAACACCTCTCTGCCCATCTGGGGCATGACTACGTGGTTTCCCCACAGTAGGCAATCGGCCTGAATCGAGAGTTCATCCTTGCGCCTGTGAAATGGTTTAAATTTCTCAGGGCATGCCCTGTACGTGGCTGCCCAGTCCCCATTCAGGACACATTTCTTGACTAGAGACAATAGCGGGTTTCTATTTGTCCAGACTTTAACCTGATGGGCTGTCACGGGTGAGCCTTCACTTCCGAACGCTTCAACAGCCATGACCATCTCAGCACCATGCTCGGTAGCCCCCTCAGTGGTGGCTAGTGGGAGCCTGCTGAGTGCAACGGCACAGTTTTCGGTGCCCAGTCTGTGCCGAATTGTGAAGTCATAGGCAGCTAACGTGAGTGGCCACCTCTGTATGCGGGCCGATGCGTTTGCATTTATGGCCTTGTTGTCGGCCAAAAGGGACGTTAGGGGTTTGTGATCTGTCTCCAGCTCAAATTTCCTGCCAAACAGGTACTGGTGCATTTTCTTTACCGCCTCCTTTTCTACCATCCCGTAGCCTCTTTCTGCCTGGGACAGACTCCTGGAGGCATAAGCTACCGGCTGTAACTGACCCTTGGCATTGACATGCTGCAGCACACACCCGACACCATAGGACGACGCATCGCACGTTAACACAAGTTTCTTACATGGGTCATATAGCGTTAACAGATTGTTGGAACATAACAAATTGCGTGCTCTATTAAAAGCCCTTTCCTGGCTGTCCCCCCAGACCCATTCGCGACCTTTGCGTAGGAGCACGTGTAGCGACTCTAGCAGCGTGCTCAATTTGGGAAGAAAGTTACCAAAATAGTTCAGGAGCCCCAGGAACGAACGCAGCTCCGTCATGTTACGGGGTCTGGGTGCTCTCTGGAGCTAGGAAGACGCACTTCGCCTTTTTCAGTCGCAGACCTACCCGGTCCAGTCTGCGTAGCACCTCCTCCAGGTTGTGGAGGTGCTCTTCAGTATCGTAACCCGTAATGAGGATGTCGTCCTGAAAAACCACCGTCCCTGGAATCGACTTGAGGAGGCTTTCCATATTTCGTTGGAAGATCGCGGCGGCCGAGCGAATCCCGAATGGACATCTGTTGTACTCAAACAACCCCTTGTGTGTCGTGATGGTGGTCAGCTTCTTCGACTCACTCGCCAGCTCCTGGGTCATGTAAGCTGAGGTCAGGTCCAATTTTGAAAAAAGTTTGCCACCGGATAGCGTCGCAAAGAGGTCCTCCACTCTCGGTAGCGGGTACTGGTCTTGGAGTGACACCCGATTGATGGTGGCCTTGTGATCGCCACATATCCTGACCGACCCATCTGCCTTGAGCACCGGCACAATCGGGCTTGCCCAGTCACTGAATTCGACTGGCGAGATGATGCCTTCCCTCAACAGGCGGTCCAATTCGCCTTCTATCTTTTCCCCCATCACGTACGGCACCGCTCTGGCCTTGTGGTGTACTGGCCTGGCGTCCAGGTTTATGTGAATCACTACCTTGGCCCCCATGAAAGTGCCAATGCCGGGTTGAAATAATGAGTCAAATTTGTCCAGGACCTGTGAGCATGATACTCGCTCCACAGAGGAAATTGCATTGACATCGCCCCATTCCCATTTCATGACAGCAAGCCAACTCCTCCCCAGTAGTGCGGGACCGTCCCCTGGGACAATCCAGAGTGGCAACCTGTTCTCCGAATCTTTGTGGGTCACGACTACCGTGGCGCTGCCTAGCACCGGAATGATCTGCTTTGTGTAAGTCCGTAGCTGTGCGTCAATCGGCGATAATTTTGGCCTCCTGGCCTTGGATGCCCACAACTTTTCGAACTGTTTGATACCCATCAGGGACTGGCTGGCACCCGTGTCTAACTCCATTGATACTGGGATGCCATTGAGGAGCACTTTCATCATTATCGGTGGCGTCCTAGTGTATGAACTGTATACGTGCTCCACATGAACTCGCTGAACTTCAGCTTCCAGCGATTTCCCCCAGTGTCCATTTCTGCAATTTCTGCAGGTATTTTGCTCATCTCTGCAAACTCCGACTGAATGTATGCCTCCACGCTTCCAGCATGAGTTGCGGTTTGAAACAAAAGGTCCCTTGCCAGTCGATCGTCCCTGACTGCCCCTGTTATTGTCCTTGAGTGCACCATTAACAGGTGTTGATGGCCCCATTACTGGCCGCATTGTCCCTTGCAATGGCGTGAATCGCTGTTCAGCTTGCCATTGTCTCTGTCGAACTCCCCCTCTGGGTTCGACTACATGTTGGGGCATGCCTGACTGCCCTTGTCTGCCTGGAGAACTGTGTGCTGCTTTAACAATGTTGAATCTCTGTCCCAACCATTCCTTAACACAGTACCTCTCGTCTGTTCTGCTAGTGGCCATGCTCGCGTGGTTTAAATCCCAGTTTCTTGTCGCCATTGATACGTCCTTACTACACAGTATAAATGCACACGAGGCCCATGCTTGAGAGAAGGTCAGTCTGTGACCTGTCCTTTATTCCTTAGCACTCAAGTGATGAAGGTGGGTGGAGCTTCCCCTTTTATACCTGAAGGTCCAGGTTAGGAGTGTCTCCCACCTAGTGGTCAGTGTTCTCACGGTGTACAACTTAGGTCAGTTTATACATGGGTTACAATGCTGGTTTAATACATGACACTCCAGACCTGTCATTAGGGCTCCTACATGTCCCTTTGCCATGGAAGAAGCGATTAACAAATCATCCACATACTGTATTAGAGTACTGTCGTATTCATCCAACCGTACATCCTCAAGGGCCTTGGCCATATGCTGATGAAATATGGCTGGACTATTATGGAATCCTTGAGGTACTCTGGTCCAAGTATACTGTTTCCCTTCTATACTAAAAGCAAATTTCTCCTGTGACTCGACGTCCAATGGGATGGACCAGAATCCATTGGCTATATCTAAGACCGTAAATACTTCGAATTCAGGTTTTAAATGATTAAATATGGTGGCTGGGCTGGCCACTATCGGGTACTCCTTGGGTGTTACTTTATTCAGGGCTGTAAAATCTATTGTCAGGCAATAAGATGCGTCCGGCTTCCTTACCGGCTAGACGTGAATTGGTGCTTGATATTGTCCTCTTAACTATTCCCTGTGCCTTTAGTTCCTCCACTATATCTTTCACTGCTTTCCTGGCCTCGACTTTTATAGGATATTGTTTGTGGAGTTTATGGAGGGGTCCTGGGATTTTTATGTCATCTGTTTTCACTAATCCGCAGTCCTGTTTATGGGTGGCCCATACATTGGGGTACTGTTGGCATATCACTTCCCACACTCCGCTTCCCTTCCATTTGGGCTCTATGCGTCTTGTGGCTCCCACCCATTGTGTCCTCTCTCCTGGCGGGTAATAAACTCTATCTCGCTTACGTATTTCCGGACAGGTGATTGTATCCTCCCGGGGGTTATTAAAGCCCCCAACTGGCTCAGCAAATCTATTCCCATGATTGTTCCCTCGGGATTCTCGCATACCCATAAGTGGGTAGGTATCATAAGACCCCCCACTTCTAACAGGACTGTTTCACTCTTATATGCCCAGAGGCCCTTTCCTTCCAACCCAGAAATATTTATACTATGTTTAGTTACAGAGAGAGATAAATTGGTGAGTGATATAGAGGCTCATATGTCTATTAGCATGTGGCACTGCCGGCCCCCTAACACCACGCTAATAAACATTCGTGGGTCCCCCGTGCCTTCCTCACCGGGGGCCAGTGCATCCTATTTACCTGATGCTACCTTTGTACTGGGCACTGGTTGTGATACAGCATCCCCCCCACCCCGCCCCAGCCCGGGTTATCCTGTATTAGTTTCATAACTTCCTCTCGGGTCAAGGTCTCTTGCAATTATCTGGGTCCGTGTCCCTCTTCCCCCCCGCCCTTTAGCCCAACAATCCTTCTTCTGGTTCTGGGCCTTCGACTGTTCAAACACCTGCCTCTATCCGATGTTCCTGGATTCTTGCAATTCCTCGCAAAATGTCCCTCTTTGTCACATTTGAAACAAGTGGGTATG
Organism: Pristiophorus japonicus; assembly: GCF_044704955.1. Lineage (NCBI taxonomy): Eukaryota > Metazoa > Chordata > Chondrichthyes > Pristiophoridae > Pristiophorus > Pristiophorus japonicus. The sequence continues at coordinate 170,009,776 of NC_091978.1, read as the reverse complement.
GTGGTCTCCCTTTGTACTGCAGCCATTCGCTGCGATTTCTTTGGGTTGGGTAATTGTTTATTCCCCTCCGTCTCCTCTGCCCACTCGATCGCCTCTTTAAAATCGTTCCCCACTGGGACCCCCATTTTAAATATCTGCACATGCTCCGGACTTAGCCCTTCTTTCAACATCCTCAAAAATATGGCATCGTCCTTATCTGCGCCCAGTATTCCTGAGTAGACCTTATAGGCTACCCATTTTCTCTCAGCGTATTCACTCAGAGTTTCTCCTTCCTTTTGCTTAATTCCTACCACTAAAGCCCAATTACATTTCGGATTCCCCAATGTTCTCTTAATGGCGGCCTTAAAGGTTTGATATCTCTGATTGTTTGTTTGGCCCTGAGCATTCAGCCATCGCTTCTCACGAATATTCTGGGGGGTCAGATCCCATGTTTATCATGTAAGTTTGGCTTTTATTAGGCCATGCGCGTCTTCTAACGTTAATTTGGCATGGTTCAATTTAGGGGCGGGTAACTCACCCAACATCATTTGTTTCTCAGCCGGGGTAAAAGGGATGTGGGTTGTCGTTGTCGTCAAGGCCCCTTGTCCGATCTGTCTATGGATCACCCGTAACAGGGCTACCTTTTGTTCATCCTCTAGAGGGGGGGGCAGTAGGTCCCTCGTCTTGGAAGGGTGGTGGATCCCTTCCCTCCCTCTGTTGTTTGTATTCGTCCGCCTTGCTCTGGAGCTGTTCTCAGTCTATGTCATCATCGTCCCCATCCAGAGATACTGGGTTTGGCGGGTCCTTCCCCACCATCCCCAAATCGTCCCTTTGGACCTTGTCCCATCAACTTGACATCTGCTGCTTTCACAGCCACCATCTTGGCAATATATTTTTACATAACCCTTTTTTGTCCAATGTAACAGGCCAGCACTATCAAATATCCCTTTTCTTCTTTACTGTGGGTCTGGCCGGCCCACCACGCTCTTTGCTGGTCTGATGTGTCAGTGGGTCTCCAGCCCTTTATGGCCATTTTCTCTATCAGTTTCTTATCTCTCTTGGCTAAGAACTTAGTAATCGACCCCTTGGGTCCCGAATCCATAGTTGTTTCGGTCCTCCCTTTAAAATCGTAAGCCTAGTAGGTTTCTCCCTACCACTGTTTTCGGGTATTTCTTGCGTGGCTTGTTTTTCTGCTCTTTAATACATCTGACTCTGTGGTTCACTCTATGGTGACGCAGCTTTACAAGTACATTCCGATCCAATCGCAGCTTCTCCTGGATCTGTCTCAAATTTGTTCGGATACTGCGGTCTTACCGGGCGACCAGCATTGGGTTGAACCCTAACTATGGGATGGTAACTTAAAAAAATACTCACCCCTTTTGGTTCGTCTCTGCTGGCCACACTCAAGGGCTGCAGTATCTTGCCAACTATACCAATTGTTGTGGAGAAATTTTCCTGTCTCCCGAGCGGGCCCACTGAGATCGAGGATCGACGCCCGATTGATTGACAGACACCAGAGATAGGTTCGAAATTATCTTTATTCAAGTATATGCAGGGGAAGAGCCCTTCTCGATCACTCTCAAGAGGGACTTCATCAATCCACAAATCAACAACGTTTATATATAGCATTATTTAGCAACCTTACAAGTCATTTCAAATGCAGCTGTCAGGCATCCTGTCGATGTTTCCAGTCAACTACTGTCCATGGATATTTTATTAGTAGGTGTTGTTCACTCCCTTGAGTTCTGCCCTTGGTTCCCTTATCAGCCAGAACTGTCCCTTTCCCATGAGCTCAGCTGCTGCTACAGTTTTAACTGTTTATTATTTTTAACCCTTACATAGGGTATTGGTGAGGCCACACCTGGAGTACTGCGTAAGGTTTTGGTCTCCGTATTTAAGGAAGGATATACTTGCATTGGAGGCTGTTCAGAGAAGGTCCATTAGGTTGATTCCGGAGATGAGGAGGTTGACTTATGAAGATAGGTTGAGTGGGCTAGGCCTATACTCATTGGAGTTTAGAAGAATGAGAGGTGATCGCATTGAAATTTATAAGATAATGAGGGGGCTCGACTAGGTGGATGTAGAAAGGATATTTCCACTCATAGGGGAAACTAAAACTAGGGGACATAGTCTCAGAATAAGGGCCGCCCATTTAAAACTGGGATGAGGAGAAACTTTTTTTCTCAGAGGGTTGTAAATCTATGGAATTCTCTGCCCCAGAGAGCTGTGGAGGCTGGGTCATTGAATATATTTAAGGCAGAGATAGACAGATTTTTGAGTAATAAGGGAGTAAAGGGTTATGGGGAGCAGGCAGCGAAGTGGAGCTGAGTCCATGATCAGATCAGCCATGATCTTATTGAATGGCGGAGCAGGCTCGAGGGGCCAAATGGCCTACTCCTGTTCCTATTTCTTATGTTCTTACATTCTTATTTGCAGAATTAATAATGATGAGGCTATCAGTACTCACCGTCCTTATGGAGTAAATTGAGCAGCAACTAATGACGTCCACACATGTGCAATAAAACGTGGAAATCCAGAATTTGCTGTCTGATTTGCCCTGCTCCTCTACAACCTTTGCTACACCGGTACCTTGCCAAGAGACTCGGCATTGAAATACATGCAAGGGCATGAAGTTTCTGTACTTACCACTAAAAATGCTAGAAAAAGTTAGGGCCGGTCCATTCAAGTGCAAGTGACTTTTTAACAGTGTAATAAGTCTTAGTTACTGCCAAACAACCTCTCTGGCACTGAAAATTAACTTCTAAAAGTATGGACTCTCATTCCTTCAGGTTTGAATTATTGTTAGAAGATTAAAAAAAATGTAAAACTTTTTAAAAACTTTTTTTTTCTTTTTCCTCTATTTTCCTTTCACATTTACATTGAATTAATTATTTGAACTTACACTTGTTTTAGACTCTGTGCCCGATATTGACAGGGACAGGTTTTCCAAGTGCGGGGGGCAGAGTTTCGGTTGGGAAACACTGATGTCCGGGTTTCTCCACATGCTGTGGAGATTTTGTAAGAACAGGATCCCCGCCCGGAAGTCAGCCTGATTGGCTCCCAGTCGGGCGGGGAATGCTCCAGAGGAGGCCGGAGCTGCAGGAGCAGCGAACATACCTTAGGCTGGCTGCAAGGGAGGGGTTGGGGGGGGCGGGGGGGCTGTAATCTGGCTCCCCCTGGCCCACATAGTGCCTGTAAAGGCACTTACCTTTTCCCTGAAGCTGTCCTCGCCTCCCTTGAGCTGTTGGGTTTAATGTGAGGCTCCCAGCCTCATTTATATTATTGAAATAACCAACCTGCCTCCCGGGATCAGGTTGGCTGCCCACTCCATCAAACCTGGACGTGGGCGGAAGAGGTGGGTTTGAGAATTTAAAAAGTTTTACATCTCACCCAACCCCAACCTACCCATTTTTGGGGGTTAAAATTACCCCTGATTGGCTCAGTGAAGATTCTTCAATCTGATTGGTTGAGGAGAGACTCTGTACTGTTCACACAGGTCGAGGGCACCGTGCTGTTTCAGACACCCGATGACCGCAAGTTGCCACTCACACGCCCACGAAATGGGTAGCTGTAAGCGGAACAAACGGCAAGTGCTGTTTTTTTCCCTGCTGACCAGAAAATCTGCGCCAATAAGGGTCAACCACATAGTGTTGGACTGGAGTCGGGTAACTCTGACTGGACAGGACTAGCATGTCCCTTCCCTGAAGGTCATCAGTGACCAGTTGGGTTTTTATGTCACTCCGGCAGCATTCATGGGCATTTTATCTGGTGCTAGCCCACAATTTATTACATTTATTAACCTGGGCAACTATTAACATTCTGCACCCACTTCCTGAGGTAGTCAAGAAGTGGGTACAGAAGTGAAAGCGACAGAAGAAGAGCTCAGCATTGTGCAGAGCTCAAAATTAATTTAGGTAAGGGGATGAAATCGAGGCACTAGTGCTCTAGTAGCCTGCCTTCACTCCAATGTGAGGGGATCAAATCATTGGTGCCCACTGGGTCCTCCACCGCTGATGTCATTTTCAGCATATGCACGAGCGCATCAATTCTGATTACAATAACCAGGCTGTCCTGGTGGGGATGTAGGTGTAAGAGGGATTGGCTGTCCATGCTGCAAGGGAGACGGTTAGGGCCAGGAAACTGGAAACTGTGGCGGAGGGCATCGGAAGAGTCGTGAATATAGGTAGGAAGAGACTGGGCAGGGGAGAAAAAAATAGAGTCGAGATAGGAAGAAATCAGTTCCATGGGGGAGGAACAGGCTGAAGCGATGGATCTACCAGGGCAGTCCAGTTTGTGGATCTTGGGAAGGAGATAGAAGTGGACTGTGTGTGGTTGGTGGACTATGAGGTTGGAGGCCATGGATGGAAGATCTCCGGAGGAGAGGAGGTCAATGACAGTCTTGGAAACGGCTTGATGTTCAGTGATAGTGTCATGATCAGGGCAAGGTGGAAGGAGGTGTCAGACAGTTGGGATTCAGCCTCTGCAAGGTAGAGGTCGGTTCGCCAAACAACAGCGCCATCCTCGTCAGCAAGTTAAATTACAAGGTATGGGATGGATCTGCGAGAATGGAGTGCTGCAAGTTCAGAGGGAGGTAGGCATTATTCCCTATACGCTGCACAGCCAGTTTTCAATGCAAAAACTGCACAGGCATGGTATTTTGAAAGGCTTGTGTAGTCTTTTGAAGGAGCCGCAAGGCGCCAAAAAATTAGAGGGAACATTAAAAACATAAGAACTAGGAGCAGGATTAGACCATTTGGCCCCTCGAGCCTGCTCCTCCGTTCAATAAGATCATGACTGATTTGATCATGGGCTCAGCTCCACTTCCCTGCCCGCTCCCGATAACCCCTTTCCCCTTATCGCTCAAAAATCTCTCTACCTCTGCCTTAAATATATTCAATGACCCAGCCTCCACAGTTTTCTGGGGCAGAGAATTCCACAGATTTACAACCCTCTGAGAGAAGAAATTTCTCCTCATCCCAGCTTTAAATAGGCGGCCCCTTATTCTAAGACTATGTCCCCTAGTTTTAGTTTCTCCTATGAGTGGAAATATCCTCTCTGCTTCCACCTTGTCGAGCCCCCTCATTATCTTATGTTTCAATAAGATCACCTCTCATTCTTCTGAACTCCAATGTGTATAGGGCCAACCTACTCAACCTATCCTCATAAGTCAACCCCCTCATCTCCGGAATCAATCTAGTGAACCTTCTCTGAGCAGCCTCCAGTGCAAGGATATCCTTCCTTAAATACGGAACCAAAACTGTACGCAGTACTCCAAGTGTGGCCTCACCTATACCCTGCACAGTTGCAGCAAGACTTCTCTATTTTTATATTCTATCTTCCTTGCAATAAAGGTCAACATTCCATTTGCCTTCCTGATTACTTGCTGTACCTGCATACTAACCTTTTGCATTTCATGCACAAGGACCCCCAGGTCTCTCTGTACTGCAGCACTTTGCAATTTTTCTCCATTTCAATTATAATTTGCTTTTCTATTATTTCTGCCAAAGTGGGTAACCTCACATTTTCCCACATTATACTCCATCTGCCAAATTTTTGACCACTCACTTAGCCTGTCTATATCCCTTTGCAGATTTTTTGTGTCCTTCTCGCAATTTGCTTTCCTACCCAGCTTTGTATCATCAGCAAACTTGGCTACATTACACTTGGTCCCTTCATCCAAGTCATTAATATAGATTGTAAATAGTTGAGGATCCAGCACCGATCCCTGAGGCACTCCACTAGTCATTGTTTGCCAAACGGAAAATGACCCATTTATCCCGACTCTCTGTTTTCTGTTAGTTAGCCAATCCTCTATCCATGCTAATATATTACCCCCAACCCCGTGAGCTTTTATCTTGTGCGGCAACCTCTTATGTGGCACCTTATCGAATGCCTTCTGTAAATCCAAATGCACCAAATCCACTGGTTCCCCCTTATCCACCCTGCTCATTACATCCTCAAAGAACGCCAACAAATTTCAAACTCTTGAGTCAATGCCTTCAGGACAACTGGGGATGGCTACGAAAGATTCATCATCATAGGCAGATCCTTGGAATCGAGGAAGACTTGCTTCCACACATAAAGTGAGTCCTTTGGTGGCTGAACAGTCCAATGCGAGAGCCACAGACCCTCTCACAGGTGGGACAGACATTCGCCGGGGGAAGGAGGGGGTGGGACTGATTTGTCGCACGCTCCTTTCGCTGCCTGCGCCTGACCTCTTCACGCTTGCGGTGTTGAGATTCGAAGAGCTCAACGCCCTCCCGGATGCACTTTCTCCACCTTGGGCGGTCTTCGGCCAGGGACTCCCAGGTGTCAGTGGTGATGTTGCAGTTTACCAAGGAGGCTTTGAGGGTGTTTTTGTAATGTTTCCGCTGCCCACCTTTGGCTCGTTTGCCGTGAAGGAGCCCCGCATACAGCAATTGCTTAGGGAGCCTTGTGTCTGGCATGCGAATTATGTGGCCTGCCCAGCGAAGCTGATCAAGTGTGGTCAGTGCTTCAATGCTGGGGATGTTAGCCTGGTCGTGGACACTGATATTGATGTGCCTGTCCTTCCAGGGGATTTGTAGGATCTTGCACAGATATCATTGGTGATATATCTCCAGCGACTTGAGGTGTCTTCTGTACATCGTCCATGCCTCTGATCCATACAGGAGGGCGGGTATTACTACTACCCTGTAGACCATGAGCTTGGTGGTAGAATTGAGTGCCTAGTCTTCGAACACTCTTTTCCTCAGGCGGCCAAAGGCTGCACTGGTGCACTGGAGGCGATGTTGAATCTTCGCCTCAATGTCTGCCTTTGTTGCTAAAAGACTCCCGAGATATGGGAAATGGTCCACGTTGTGGAGGACCGCGCCGTGAATGTTGATGATTGGAGGGCAGTGCTGTGCGGCAAGGATAGGCTGGTGGAGGACCTTTGTCTTACGGATGTTAAGCGTAAGGCCCATGCTTTCATATGCCTCGGTGAATACATTGACTATATCCTGGATATTCAGCCTCAGAATGTGCACAGTCACAGGCGTCGTCTGCGTACTGCAGCTCAACGACAGAGGTTGGGGTGATCTTGGACCTGGCCTGGAGGCGGCGTAGGTTAAACAGCTTCCCACTGGTTCTGTAGTTTAGTTCCACTCCAGCGGGGAGCTTGTTGATTGTGAGGTGGAGCATGGCAGCGAGGAAGATTGGGAAGAGGGTTGGAGCGATGACGCAGCCCTGTTTGACCCCGGTCTGGACGTGGATTGGGTCTGTAATGGATCTGTTGCTAAGAATCATGGCCTGCATGTCATCGTGGAGAATGGCGAAGGATGTTGACAAACTTTTGGGGGCATCCAAAATGGAGGAGGACTCTCCATAGACCCTCACGTTTGACAGTGTCAATGACCTTTGTAAGATCGAAAAAAGCTGGTGCTGGTGCTGCTCCCTGCATTTTTCCTGCAAGTGTCGCACTGCAAATATCACGTCTACTGTGCCCCGCAGGGAACAAAATCCGCATTGTGATTCCAGGAAGAGCTCCTCGGCCACAGGGAGAAGATGATTGAGGAGAACTCGAGCGACAACTTTCCCAATGGCTGATAGCAGGGAGATTCCTCTGTAGTTGCCGCAGTCGGACTTGTCCCCTTTTTAAAAAATGGTCACAATCACTGCATCTCTTAGATCTTCTGGCATGCTCTCCTCCCTCCAAATGAGAGATGAGGTCATGTATCCGCGCCAACAGCGCCTCTCCGCCATACTTTAGCGCCTCAGCAGGGATTCCATCCGCACCCGTCGCCTTGTTATTCTTGAGTTGTTTTATGGCTTTGCCTACCTCGTGCAATGTTGGAGTTTCACTGAGTTGGTGGCGGGTCGCATGTGCGGGATGGAGTCGAGGACACTCGAGTCGAAGGCAGAGTCTCGATTGAGGAAATCTTCAAAGTGCTCCTTCCATCGGGCCCTGACAGCCTCGGTGTCCTTGATGAGTGTTTCCCCGTTCTTGGCCAGGAGTGGGGTGGGGTCTTGGGAGTTTGGACTGTAGGTGGCCTTGACTGCAGTGAAGAATTCTCGTATATCGTGGCTGTCGGCCAGTTGTTGTATCTCCTATGCTTTCTCCATCCACCATCTGTTCTTTAAGTCCCGGGTTTTTTGTTGGACCTGAGCCTTGAGCCGTCTGTAATGTTGGTTTGCAACTCCCGAGTTGATTGTTGCTTGAGGCTCAGAAATGCTTTGCGCTTGCGATCTATTAGTTCTTCGATCTCCTGATCATTTTCATCAAACCAGTCCTGATGTTTTCTGGTTGAGTGACCAAGTGTCTCTTCACAGGTACTGGTTATAGAGGCCTGGAGGGCAGACCAAGCGTTATGGGCATTCAGCATCTCAGGGTCATCATGGCACACCAGATTGGCTGTGAGGCGCTGGCTGTATAGGGCTCTCTTAGCTGGGTCTCTAAGTGCCCCAGAATTAACTTTTTTACGGAACTACTTCTGCTGTTCCCTCTGCTTTGGGACTATGTTTATATTGATGATGGATCAGATTAGGTGGTGGTCCATCCAGCAGTCGTCAGCTCCTGTCATGGCGCGGGTGATGCGCACATCCTTGCGATCCTGGCTCGGATGGTGACATAGTCAAGCAGGTGCCAGTGGTTGGAGCGAGGTTGTTGCCACGATGCCTTATATTTGTTCCTCTGGCGGAACAGGGTGTTGGTGATAAGGAGTTCATGTTTTAGACATTTTGTCAGGAGTAGGGTACCGCTGGAGTTGGTTTTCCCTATCCCCTCTCTGCCAATCATGCCTCCCCAGAGGGCTGTGTCTTTGCTGACCCTGGCATTAAAATCACACTGGAGGATCAATTTGTCGCCCATGGGGACACGGGACAAGGGTATCTCAAGGTTGGAATAAAAACCCTCTTTAGCCTCATCCATTGCATCGAGTGTAGGGGCGTACGCACTGATGACTATGGCACATTGGTTCCGGGATAGGGTAATACGAAGAGTCATGAGGCATTCGTTAACCCCACAGGGGGAGTCTTTGAGGCGGTCGACCAGCTCATTCTTGACTGCAAAGCCGATTCCATGAAGACGGCGTTCTGCCTCTGGTTTTCCTTTCCAGAAAAACGTGTAACCTCCACCATGTTCGTTCAACTGGCCTTCCCCTGCCCACCGGGTCTTGCTTAGGGCGGAGATGTCAATGTCAAAACGTCTGAGTTCCCGGGCAAATATGGTGGTGCGGCATTCTGGCCTGTTGCTGTTGGGATTGTCCATGAGGGTCCTGATGTTCCAGGTCCCAAACTTCATACTGACGGAGTGGAAGATGTCTGTGCGTGAGTTTTTTTAACGTGGGGTGGCCGCTGCACACCAGCAACCACACAGGCTTAGCTGAACAAGGTCTTGGTCCAGTGGCAAGGGGGCCCAAGACAACTGGAGACCAGGCACAGCTCTGTCAGCCTAATTGCCTACGGTGAAGTGTTGGCCGCAAGCTCGGTGCCAAGTAGCGCCATTGATGGTAGATGGCCCGAGGCTTGGTTGGGGGGCAGGCATTAGGGAGGTGACTTCCAAAGTTATTTTAAAAGTTAAAAGTTGATAAAGATTCCCAATTTATTTTAAAAGTTTCTAAGAGTTGTTAAAAAGTCTAAGATGTAAATCAATAATAGGTTATAAAAGTTTCCCCAGTTTAAAAAGTTTCTAAAGATTGTTAAAAAGTCAAGGGTGTAGATCAATAATAGATGTTTAAAAGTATTTTGATTAAAAGTCTAAAATGTAAGTTTTAAAAGCCATGTTTAAAGTGTCTAATTACTTAACAAGATAGTGCAATGAGTTTCTAATTGGGTTTGAAAATGCGTTGTTTTGTGTAAGCAGAGGCACTGAATGGTACTGACAATGTACTACCACTTCCCTGAGCCACCTGTACAAGATCACGCGAATTATTAAATTTCTTAAGACAGAAAAAATGTGGAAAACAATGAGGATGGCCACAACAAAAAATAGAAAACAAAACTTATTGTTTTCAATGTCTTTATTGGTCAAAACTTCGTAATGAAGTCACTCCAAATGCCTGCCTTTTGAAATGTCACAGTTGTTACTAAGGCAGATGTTGCCCGAGCACACACTACTGATTAAACCGCTACATACAAAATCACAAATGTGTACAATTTCTTCCCCCTGCTGTTCACTTAAAAAAATGGTCATAACTACAAAACTGGAAGATTCTAAAATGTCAAATGAAATGCAGAGATCTGAGACCATGCAGTAATGTTCCTGTAGGTACACCATTTATTGTGTGTTGCTGGTGTCAAAACCAACAACTTGACAAAGTAGAAGCTACATTGGGACCTACGCACATTATCAAAATAAAAAACAAGATAGTCAACATGTAACAAAAAGTCTCTGTTCCAAATCAGTGCACACTTTTAATTAAGACAGAGAGAAGTACACTTGTGAGAATGCTAACATTACTAATCCTTCACAATTAACAAAATGAGTATATACGTTTACTTTTCACTGCACCGACCAGTCACTCTAACAACGCAAAAATTACAAGAAAAAGTGCTCAACCTCAATGCTTAGAAATTATCCCATGGATGATATTTCTCATCAACTGAGGATTGAAGAGCGAATATGTCTCACTCTGAGACAGAAAAAGTGATAATATTTCATGGATATGTATGCGGCATTTTCTGGTGATATGAGAGGGTGGGGGATCAATATTGTGTTGACACTCAACCCCATCAGAATGAATCCTGGCATTGGTACTAAACAAACTATCATAGATTGGGAGCAGAATAAAGCTAATACGATAAATTGAAGCAGTTTTAAATTAAGAATGTAAACATTGCCTTTTTGATTTCATTTCTTAGAATAAGTTCACTGATTCCATGTTCCCAGCAGGGAGCCCCACTCGAAGAGTGTGTGAGTCAGAAACCTTTAGCACTTTTGTCCCGATTCTCTGACCCATGCTCCCTTTGAGTGTGACTCTCCACTGAAAACATGCCATCAGTAAATGTACTTTAATGTTTATACACACTGTATAATGTATTGAAGTCTGCGTTCAATCCTTGGTCTGTGCTGAATTAGTTGATCTCTGTTGGGATCCCAACAGAAGTGCTACAATTTGCTTTGGAATAGGAATAGGATGGAGACAAAATTGTCCAGAGTTCCCACCCTTAATTACTATACAGTGATCCCAGCTGAAGGTGCACTATGTAAATATCAGGCTTCACTGAAGCCATAGCCAAATAGCCTACCAACACTCACTGTCTAAGTTCACACAGAAAGATTGGCCTCTTGCAAACAGTGACGTTTCTATGGGAGAAAAATTGCTTATAGTATTTATACGATTAGCTCATTGAGAAAAAATATCTAGGAACGGAGTTAAACAGTCAATGAGCTAATTATAGGAATATTGTAAGTAATTTGAGTTATTGCCACTCACACTGCAGTGGTATAGTTAAGTTTTTATTTATGACTACACTATCTTCACTGTGTAAAATTGTCATAGTGTTGTACTGCTCTGGCATCAGCGTCCTGTGGCCTTGGTCAATATTTCTATTCATTTTAACAGACAATGCTGGAAATGCATAGCAATTCAGTCTGCAAATCTGGCACAGCTAGGTTGAAGAAGTCTCTGTAAAACTGACCAAAATGTAAAGGGAACAAAAGGGCAAACACAAAAACAAAATACTGCGATGCTGGAATCTGAAATAAAAACAGAAAATGCTGGAAATCTCAGTGGGTCAGGCAGCATCTGTGGAGAGAAACCGAGTTAACATTTCAGGTTGCTGACCCTTTTTCAGAACAAAAGGGAATGTGTTAACTATTTTCAGAGACAGAGAATGAATTTAAAATAGACTATTGCAGTAAAGTACTGTTGCCCATAAAAGGTCATCTGCAATTGAAGTGCAATAGAAAGACTTGCATTTATGTAGCATCCTTCACCACCTTAGGACGTCCCAAAGCATTTAGGTAAAGTACTTTCAAAGTGTGGTCATTGTTGTAATGTAGGAAACGCAGCAGTCAAATTGTGCACAGCAAGGTCCTACAAACAGCAATGAGATAATGACCAAATAATCTGATTTAGTGATGTTGCTTGAATGATAAAATTGGTCACGACACTGAGGAGAACTACCCTGCTCTTCTTCAAAATAATGCCATGGGGGTCTCAGTTTAGCATTTCATCTGAAAGACACACCTCTGACAGTGCAACACTCCACATCAATACTGCACTGGAGTGCCAGCCTAGGTTTCTATGCCCAAGTCTCTGGTGTTGGACTTGAACCCAGAGCTTTCTGATTCAGAGGCAAGAATGCTACCACTGAGATATGGCTAACACCTTGCTGTATGCTATAAGGTCATCTCAAGCACACGGTGGAGTAAAAATAAAACTGAGAAGGTGGCTCAACCGTGGCTAACAAGGGAAATTAAGGATAGTGTTAAATCGAAGGAAGAGGCATATAAATTGGCCAGAAAAAGCAGCAAACTTGAGGACTGGGAGGAATTTAGAATTCAGCAGAGGAAGAGAAAAGGTTTAATTAAGAGGGGGAAAATAGAGTATGAGAAGAAGCTTGCCGGGAACATAAAAACTGACTGCAAAAACTTCTATAGCTATGTGAAGAGAAAAAGATTAGTGAAGACAAACGTAGGTCCCTTGCAGTCGGATTCAGGTGAATTTATAATGGGGAACAAAGAAATGGCAGACCAATTGAACAAATATTTTGGTTCTGTCTTCAAGAAGGAAGTCACAAATAACCTTCCGAAAGTACTAGGGGACTGAGGATCTAGTGAGAAGGAGGAACTGAAGGATATCCTTATTAGGCGGGAAATTGATGGGATTGAAGGCCGATAAATCCCCGGGGCCTGATAGTCTGCATCCCAGAGTACTTAAGGAAGTGGTCCTAGAAATAGTGGATGCATTGGTGATCATTTTCCAACAGTCTATTGACTCGGGATCAGTTCCTATGGACTGGAGGGTAGCTAATGTGACACCACGTTTTAAAAAGAGAGGGGGAGAGAAAGCGGGTAATTATAGATGGGTTAGCCTGACATCAGTGGTCGGGAAAATGTTGGAATCAATTATTAAGGATAAAATAGCAGTGCATTTGGAAAGCAGTGACAGGATCGGTCCAAGTCAGCATGGATTTATGAAGGGGAAATCATCCTTGACAAATCTTCTGGAATTTTTGAGGATGTAACTAGCAGAGTGGACAAGGGAGAACCAGTGGATGTGGTGCATTTGGACTTTCAAAAGGCTTTTGACAAGGTCCCACACAAGAGATTAGTGCAAAATCAAAGCACATGGTATTGGGCTAATATACTGACGTGGATAGAGAACTGGTTGGCAGACAGGAAGCAGAGAGTCGGGATAAATTGGTCCTTTTCAGAATGGCAGGCAGTGACTAGTGGAGTGCTGCAGGGCTCAGTGCTGGGATCCCAACTCTTTACAATATACATCAATGATTTGGATGAATGAATTGAGTGTAATATCTCCAAGTTTGCAGATGACACTAAACTGGGTGGCGGTGTGAGCTGTGAGTGGGACGCTAAGAGGCTGCAGGGTGACTTAGACAGGTTAGGTGAGTGGGCAAATGCATGGCAGATGCAGTATAATGTGGATAAATGTGAGGTTATCCACTTTGGGGGCAAAAACGCGAAGACAGGATATTATCTGGATGGTGGCAGATTAGGAAAAGGGGAGGTGCAACGAGACCTGGGTGTCATGGTTCATCAGTCATTGAAAGTTGGCATACAGGTGCAGCAGGCGGTAAAGAAGGCAAATGGTATGTTGGCCTTCATAGCTAAGGGATTTGAGTATAGGAGCAGGGGGGTCTTACTGCAGTTGTACAGGGCCTTGGTGAGGCCTTACCTGGAATATTGTGTTGAATTTTGATCTCCTAATCTGAGGAAGGACATTTTTGCTATTGAGGGAGTGCAGCGAAGGTTCACCAGACTGATTCCCGGGATGGCCGGACTGACATATGAGGAGAGACTGGATCAACTTGGCCTTTATACATTGGAGTTTAGAAGGATGAGAGGGAATCTCATAGAAACATACAAGATTCTGACAGGACGGGACAGGTTAGATGCGGGTAGATTGTTCCCAATGTTGGGAAAGTCCAGAACCAGTTAACACAATCTAAGGATAAGGATTAGGCCATTTAGGACTGAGATGAGGAGAAACATCTTCACTCAGAGAGTTGTTAACCTGTGGAATTCCCTGCCGCAGAGAGTTGTTGATGCCAGTTCATTGGATATATTCAAGAGGGAGTTAGATATGGCCCTTACGGCTAAAGGGATCAAGGGGTATGGAGAGAAAGCAGGAAAGGGGTACTGAGGGAATGATCAGCCATGATCTTGTTGAATGGTGGCGCAGGCTCGAAGGGCCGAATGGCCTACTCCTGCACCTATTTTCTATGTTTCTATGTTTCTGAGAAATGATCTTATGGTGTACAGCACTTTGCATCACTTTCCAGCATTTTACAATGTGTTAGAAGATTATTAAATTAATTAGCTGCCTCTTTGTGAAAGCACTTAATAGAATTGAACTCAACGGTCACCTGTTCTCCCTTCTTCGTTTTGGTCAGTCCTATAAACAGATTTCTCCAACTTTATTGTGCCAGTTCTGATGAAGGGTTGCATCCAGAGCATAGACCTATCTTTCACCTTCAGGTAGAGATGAACCTGTTGTGCTTTTCCAGTATTGTGTTTCTCTTACAGATTTCCAGCATTCACCATCTTTTTGTTGATCATTTATGATGTCATAAATAGTAACACAAAGCTCTACATCTTTAACCAAACTAATATATTTACCACCCTTTCATTGTGACCTCGTTATAGGGAAACAATATAATGCTAGAAAATAACATGTTTTTTGAAAATCACCACGTTTTTAAAGTATAAAAATATAAGGGCCTTTTGAATGTCAAACAGGTGGTATACTCTGTGTTGGTTGTCGCTGAGAAAAGCATCTGTGCAAATATTTCTGATCTTCACAACCTGTTTTTTTTTTTTCTTTTCACTTTAAACTGTAAATTATTCCAGCCAGAACGATGCACCCTCTTAGTTCATGACCAACTGCTTTCAGATTTATTTATGTATGCAAAATTTTGTGAGTTAGCAATTTATTAAAGTTTATTGATAAGAACAGGATATTGATTAAGTCATACTAATCAGCAAGTGCAACTGACTTTATCTGAACATGAAATGGGGTCATTTGCCACTATAGCAGTCAATTTGTAAGTGGATAAGAAACACCTCCTATGGGATAAAATAATTAATATTTTTAAAATTCATTTCCTTGCTAAAATTACTCTTCATACAAGTAATACAAATACTACAACATTCATCATTAATGCACTTGTATACGTGGACAGAAGGTATTCAAGCAAAGTGCAATATAACCATGGCCTGCGTCTGAGATACTTGGCAGATCAGCAGTTTTGAAGGGAATGCTACTTACCTGCCCTCCATTTCTTTTCATCAATCCATACAATTGACAGAAGACAATCATATTTCTTCCTGATTCACTTGACATGAGTGCTACATTTCTGAAGTGCTACCAGTTAACCGCTACACAATAGAGTTCATAACTGAAACAGTGGTATATTGGGTAAAGTTCTATATTCAATAAACGATATTACCGCATAACCAAGATGTCTTTGTGACTACAGGCCTAATTCCTGTTTTGGTATCTCTTCGATATTGTCAGTAATACAATCCATTTGGAACAGGTAAAAGGACGGCTCCAGATTTTAATGGCAATGCTTTTCTATTATTCTATGAGTTGACTGAAGTCCAGATGCACAGGGTCAGGCTGTGATGAATTTCAACACTATAATCGTTTTGGATTTTATGTTAATACAGTATTGTTTTTATCCTTGTAGACAAAGATGTAAAGTAAAATAGTTTAGAATTTAAATTCAAAGGTCGCTTTTGCCTTACCTGGGCTGAACATTTTGAATGTAATATATATTTTGTTTTAATTTGGACAGATGAATTAAAATTCCTCAGTCCCAGGCCTGGGATAGCACTTCAGGTAGTCAGGAAACTGGATATTAACCAAATTAATCACAGTCATAGCAGGTTAACCTCTGAGGTCACTTTTGGTATATCTTCTGTAGGAAATGTTATTTTAATTACATGTTCTAATTTAAAATTGATTTGCATCATAACTAGTTGGTGTCAACACCAATACAACCATAGATTAATATACATTCATTTTTACACCAACATGGCAGTTATGTCATAGTGTATGGACACTGTTGTCCTTTAGTCTCCAGATCCCTCATGACAGCCCTTGTTAAACACATCATCTTGCGACATCTGTTGGTCAAAGCTTTCATAATAGGAGCCACCACTGCAACCAAGGAAAGTTCCCACAGCACGTCCTTGGCGAGCATGCCCAACAGCATCACTGAACACTTTGTTAATTTGTTCTTCTGAAGGCATCCACCAATCTGGGTTGGAGGTGCAATGCATCCGAATGAACTCTGTAAATGACACACACCAATTACAGAAACCAAAAAAAGTTGCAAAGAAATTTTGCAAATCAGTGCAAATGTCAAGTTAGAGACATTTAATCTAACGTATATTAACCTCCAGGATAGTAATTCCCAGCTGTAAAATGAGTACCTATATATTTCACCATAATGTCTGCAGCACAAATATTTTGCAATAGGCTTGAAAATATATAGAATCATACAGCACATTTCTGTGCCAGTTCTTTGAAAGAGCTGTTCAATCATTTCCACTTTCCTGTTCTTTGTCCTGCAAATTCCTCCTTTTCAAGTATATGTCCAATTCCCTTTTAAAAGTTAATATTGAATCTGCTTCTGCCACCTTTTCAGGCAATGAATTCCAGATCATAACACCTCGCTACATTAAAAACTTTTCTCCTCATTTCCCACTTGATTTTTTGCTAATTATCTTCAATCTGTGTCCACTGGTTACTGACCAAGCTGCCAATGAAAAGGTTCCTCTCGATCTACTCTGTCAAAACCCCTCATAATTTTGAATACGGAATCAAATCTCCCTTTAACCATCTCTGCTCTAAGGAGAACAACCCCAGCTTCTCTAGTCTCTCCATTTAACTGAAGTCCCTCATCCCTGGAACCATTCTAGTAAATCTCCTCTGCATCTTCTCCAAGGCCTTAACATCCTTCCTGAAGTGTGGGGCTCAGAGTCTAGCTGAGAACTAACCAGTGATTTATAAAGGTTTACCATAACCTCATTGCTTTTGTAATCTATGCTTCTATTTATAAAGCCAATAATCCCATATGCTTTGTTAACAGCCTTATCAAGAATGATCAAGATTTTTTTTCCCTCTGGAATGCAGTCCGAGTGCTGGCAGCAATATGGAATTATTTTTGCAGCTTCTCATTTTACTGGCGACATCCTACATTTTTGCAGGAATTAAAAGCACATTCACATGTTTTATTTCCATGGTTACCATATCATAATAGGAAATTAATTTTGTGTCATCCCTCTGAAAGTGGTATCAATTATGGTTGTGCATACTAATAATGCAACCACCAATGAGTTCATTATTGAAATAATCAATAAGATGTCACTATTTCAATTGTCAACCTTGGCTCAGTGGTAGCACTCTAAGTTAGAAGATCATAGGTTCAAGCCTCACTTTAGCACATAATTTAGGCTGATACTTAGTGCAGCACAATGGACTGCTGTCTTTTGGATGAGATGTTAAACTGAATCCTGTCTGGCTGCTTAGGCAGACATAAAACATCTGAAAGGCCTTTTTGACGAAGAGCTAAGAGTTCTCCTGATATCCTGGTCAAGATTCTTCATTCAAACAACATCACCAAAATGCAGATTAAATGCTCGTTCATTTCATTTTCTGTTTGTAGACCTTTGCTATACACATTTGCCTACAAAACAACAGCAGCTGCATGTCTGAAGTTATCCATTGGTTGTGAGTGCTTTGGGACACCCTAATGACATGATAAGGTGCTATATAAATGTAGCTTCCTTCTTTCCCTTAAGGTTTGTTACCTAAGATTTTGATTTACATGAGAATAAAAGGAGAGTTGTTGCACTCTGGCCCCACCTGCAAAAACCCAAGCCTGAATGTTTTATTTATTTATTTATTACAAATGTATTTATTTCTTAGGAATGGATTATTGGTCCACAAAACTATTAACAATACGTTAGTACAGCATTTTCTTTGAGAAAATAACTGAAATGTAAATAAAATACAAGACGTGAAACCCGGGAGTCTGTGTCCGAGGTGGGTGTGTGACTGTGTGTCTCCAACTGCGTCTCTGTTGCATCATAGATGCTGCACATTCTTGATCCGATCCTCCAGCTTCATTGCAAGTTTCTCATCGCCCTGTAGATGAATCCGGCTGCTCACGTAAGCGGATAAAGGTTTAGGTCCCTCGAGAATAGGGCCTGCATGGTGTCCTCGGACACTTCCAGAGTCCCAGGTCTTGCTGCATGCCAGCATGGACTATTTAACTATCTGAGATGTTGTGAATGTAACTGAACACTGTACAATCACCAAACATCCTCACTTCTGACATTCTGATGGAGGGAAGGTCATTGATGAAGCAGCTGAAGATGGTTGGGCCCAGGGCACTGCCCTGAGGAACTCCTGGGGCTGAGATGATTGGCCACCAATAGCCACAACCATCATCATTTGTGCTAGGTATGACTCCAGCCAGTGGAGATTCCCCCCTGCCCCCTGCCCCGGTTCCCATTGACTTCAATTTTACTAGGGCTCCTTGATGCCACACTGTTGCCTTGATGTCAAGTGCAGTCACTCTCACCTCACCTCTGAATTTCAGCTGTTTTGTCCATGTTTGGCTCAAGGCTATAATGAGATCTGGAGCCAAGTGGTCCTGGCAGAACTTAAACTGAGCATAGAAACATAGAAACATAGAAAATAGGTGCAGGAGTAGGCCATTCGGCCCTTCGAGCTTGCACCGCCATTCAATAAGATCATGGCTGATCATTCCTTCAGTACCCCTTTCCTGCATTCTCTCCATACCCCTTGATTCCCTTAGCCGTAAAGGCCATATCTAACTCCCTCTTGAATATATCCAATGAACTGGCATCAACAACTCTCTGCGGCAGGGAATTCCATAGGTTAACAACTCTCTGAGTGAAGGAGTTTCTCCTCATCTCAGTCCTAAATGGCCTACCCCTTATCCTAAGACTATGTCCCCTGTTTCTGGACTTCCCCAACATCGGGAACATTCTTCCCGCATCTAACCTGTCCAGTCCCGTCAGAATCTTATACGTTTCTATGAGATTCCCTCTCATCCTTCTAAACTCCAATGAATAAAGGCCCAGTTGATCCAGCCTCTCCTCATATGACAGTCCAGCCATCCCTGGAATCAGTCTGGTGAACCTTCGCTGCACTCTCTCAATAGCAAGAACGTCCTTCCTCAGATTAGGAGACCAAAAACTGAACACAATATTTCAGGTGAGGCCTCACTAAGGCCCTGTACAACTGCAGTAAGACCTCCCTGCTCCTATACTCAAATCCCTAGCTATGAAGGCCAACATACCATTTGCCTTCTTCACTGCCTGCTGTACCTGCATGCCCACTTTCAGTGACTGATGATCCATGACACCCAGGTCTCGTTGCACCTCCCCTTTTCCTAATCTGCCACCATCCAGATAATATTCTGCCTTCGTGTTTTTGCCCCCAAAATGGATAACCTCACATTTATCCACATTATACTGCATCTGCCATGCATTTGCCCACTCACCTAACCTATCCAAGTCACCCTGCAAGTCACTCTTCTGAGAGATTTTGCCTTATACCATGCAGGTGAGCAGATTATTGGTGACAAAGTACCTTTGTCAACGATGAATTATGTACTACACGGTTTATAAATAAGGCAAAATCTCTCAGAAGACAGTTCAGTATGGCAGCACTACTCTTAAAGAAGCTGCAGAGGTAACAATGTGATTAACATATGAAATGATGTGCATTACAATAAGAAAACCTTTTCAGTGTTCATTCCTTGATGGGAGCACATCTGCCCTCATGTGCAAGTTAGTAATCATGTCTGGAGGCAAACAGCTCTCCATTATATTGGTCCATGATTCACGGTAGAAGACACTAAAAGCATCCCAATAATTGATAATCAAGGAGCTATTGGAAGGGGGAAACTTAAGACAATCACTATCACTAGAGAAAAAGTACTACTCAAACTAATGGGACTAAAGGTGGACAAGTCCCCTGGACCTGATGATCTGCATCCGAGGGTCTTAAAAGAAGTGGCTGCAGAGATAGTGGATGTATTGGTTGTAATCTACCAAAATCCCTGGATTCTGAAGAGGTCCCAGCAGATTGGAAAACCGTAAATTTAAGAAAGGAGAAAGCAGGAAACTATAGACCAGTTAGCCTAACATCTGTCATTGGGAAAATGTTAGAGTCCATTATTAAGGAAGTAGTAGCAGGACATTAAGAAAATCATAATGCAGTCAAGCAGAGTCAGCATGGATTTATGAAAGGGAAATCATGTTTGACAAAGTTGCTGGAGTTCTTTGAGGATGTAACGAGCAGGGTGGATAAAAGGGAAGCAGCAGATGTCATGTATTTGGATGTCCAGAAGGCATTCGATAAGTTGCCACATAAAAGATTACTGCACAAGATAAGAGCTCACAGGGTTGGGGGTGATATATTAGCATGGATAGAAGATTGGCTAACTGACAGTAAACAGAGAGTCGGGAAAAATGAGTCATTTTCAGATTGGCAAACTGTAACTATTGGGGGTGCTACAGGGATCAGTGCTGGGGGCTCAACTATTTATAATCCATATTAATGACTTGGATGAAGGGACCGAGTGTAATGTAGCCACATTTGCTGATGATACAAAGACAGGTGGGAAAGCAAGTTGTGAAGAGGATGCAAAAAATCTGCAAAGAGATATAGACAGGTTAAGTGAGTGGGCAAAAAATTGGCAGATGGAGTATAGTGTGGAAAAATGTGAGGTTATCCACTTTGGTAGGAAAAATAAAAAAGCAAATTATTATTTAAATGGAGAGAGATGACAAAATGCTGTGGTACAGAGGGATCTGTAAATGAAACACAAAAAGTTAGCATGCAGCTACAGCAAGTAATTAGGAAGTCAAATGGAATGTTGACCTTGATTGCAAGGGGGGTGGAGTTTAAAAGTAGGGAAGTCCTGCTACATCTGTACAGGGCGTTGGTGAGACCACACCTGGAGGACTGCGTACAGTTTTGGTCTCCTTATTTAAAGAAGGATATACTTGCATTAGAGGCAGTTCAGAGAAGGTTCATGAGTTTGATTCCTGAGATGAAGGGGTTGATTTATGAAGAAAGGTTGATTAGGTTGGACCTATACTCATTGGAGTTTAGAAGAATGAGAGGTGATCGTATTGAAACATATAAGATTCTGAGGGGGCTTGACAGAGTAAATGCAAAGAGGATGTTTCCCCTCGTGGGGGAATCTAGAACCAGGAGGCATAGTTTCAGAATAAGGGGCCACCTATTTAAAACGGAGATGAGGAGGAATTTCTTCTCTCAGGGGGTCGTGAATCTTTGGAAATCTCTACCTCATAGAGCTGTGGAGACTGGGTCATTGAATATATTTAAGGTGGAGATAGACAGATTTTTGAACGATAAGAGAGTTATGGGGAGCGGGCAGGGAAGTAGAGTTGAGGCCAAGATCAGATCAGCCATGATCTTATTGAATGGCAGAGCAGGCTCGAGGGGCCAAATGGCCTACCCCTCCTGCTCCTATTTCTTATGTTCTCATATTGCCTACTTCTCTGGGGCTCTCACATGGGGGAAAAAGCAAACCCGAAAAAAGTTCCTTAAAAATTTTATTTTTATTAAAATTGATAAATTTGACAATGCACAAAATAAAAATTTGTTGTTCAGTGCTGTTACCTTTGTTAAGCAGTTAATACGCTGTTAAAACCCCAGCTACCTCTAATCCCTTTGGGTCTAACTTTTAGTGGGGAATTTAACAGCATAATTACTGCAGAAGTGCTGACGTTCTTGGCAGTTTCCCTGATTTGAATGATTTTACTGCTTGCTAGCTCTGGCACAGTGCAGCCTGTCGAGAAGCAGTGAATGACATACCGCAACTTCAGGATTTCCACATGCGCCTGTGCATGCGCTAAACCCCGAAATTGCGGTCAGTTTCAAAGCCGGAATGAGGACGAATGCTGCCTGTTCACTGTCATCTGGAGTGCAAATTCCGGGCCGTTGTGTTGCGTTGCCTCAACTCCTTCCCAGTAAATTTTCCTCTATGTTTCCTAATCCAGTAGTACTGGCTTTAAACCTGAACAAAATTTAACGCATAGCAATCAATAATAATTTTGCATAACATGCACAATTTTGATCATTTATATAAAATTAGCTAATGGTTAGAAATTCTTCAGTGTCCTGTTTGCATTTTAAAGTAACCACATTTTACAAGCCATTCTATTTCTTGCTATTTGCTCGTATGTGTATGTGAATGTATGACCACGATTTTTCCTACTGGGTCATAAGCAAGGTGGGCGACTTCGGGAGAACGAGCTGCAGACATAGCGATGCATCAGGGAGGGGGAGAGTTACCTGGACACTTTGCCTCAGGAGGTAGTCACACCCTTAAGGTTAAATTGTACTTTAGAGTTAGTCAATGGTTAGGGACAGGTGTGACTGTGAGTCAGGAATGTATGGGGACGCAGGATGCAGCGATAGAGGAGCCACAGCCCTTGACCCTGTCCAACAGTTATGAGGTACTTGCCAGCTATATGGATGAGGAAAAGGATTGCAGGGAGGATGGGCAAACTGACCACAGCACCGTGGTACAGGGGGCAATCCAAGTGGGGGGGAGAAGTAAGGAATGTGGTAGTGGTAGGGGACAATATAGTCAGGTGGATAGATACTGTTCTCTGCAGCTGCAACAGAGAGTTCCAGAGGTTGTGTTGCCTGCCTGGTGCCACGGTTAAGGATATCTGCTCGCGGCTGGAGAGGGAGGGGAAGGATCCAGTTGTCGTAGTCCATGTAGGAACCAATGACATAGGTAGAATTAAGAATAAGGTTCTGCTGAGGCAGTTTGAGGAGATAGGGTCTAAATTAATAAGCAGAACCTCAAAGGTAATAATCTCTGGATTACTACCTGAGCCATGTGCAAACTGGCATCGGGTAAAACAAATCAGAGAGTTAAATGTGTGGCTCAAAGAGTGGTGTGGGAAGAAGGGGTTTCAATTCATGGGGCACTGGCACCAGTATTGGGGAAAGAGGGAGCTGTTCTGTCGGGATTGGCTCCACTTAAATCGGGCTGGGATCAGCGTCCTGGTAGTTTTTCTTTTTCTTTATTAGTCAGTAACTTTTAACATTGTTGTTGGCAATTTAAGTGTATCTAAGGGTTAAGTCATGGCAGGACAGCTCGGTCACGTGATATGCTCCTCCTGTACCATGTGGGAACACGGGGACAACACCAGTGTCCCTGACGACTACATGTGCGGGAAGTGTGTCCACCTCCGGCTACTGACGGTCCGCGTTGCGGAGTTGGAGCTGAAGGTGGATTCACTCTGGAGCATCCACGATGCTGAGAATGACGTGAGTAGCACGTGTAGCGAGTTGGTCTTACCGCAGGAGAAGGGTCCACAGCCAGATAGGGAATGGAAGACCAGCAGGAAGAGCAGTGCAAGGAAGGTAGTGCAGGGGTCCCCTGTGGTCATCCCACTGCAAAACAGATACACTGCTTTGAGTGCTGTTGAGGGGGATGACTCATCAGGAGTGGGCAGCAGCAGCCAAGTTCATGGCACCGTGGCTGGCTCTGTTGCACAGGAGGGCAGGAAAAAGAGTGGGCGAGCGATAGTGATAGGGGATTCAATTGTAAGGGGAATAGATAGGCGTTTCTGCGGCCGCAACCGAGACTCCAGGATGGTATGTTGCCTCCCTGGTGCAAGGGTCAAGGATGTCTCGGAGCGGGTGGAGGACATTCTAAAAAGGGAGGGAGAACAGCCAGTTGTCGTGGTGCACGTTGGTACCAATGACATAGGTAAAAAAAGGGATGAGTTCCTACGAAATGAATTTAAGGAGCTAGGAGCTAAATTAAAAAGTAGGACCTCAAAAGTAGTAATCTCGGGATTGCTACCAGTGCCACGTGCTAGTCAGAGTAGGAATCGCAGGATAGCTCAGATGAATACGTGGCTTGAGCAATGGTGCAGCAGGGAGGGATTCAAATTCCTGGGGCATTGGAACCGGTTCTGGGGGAGGTGGGACCAGTACAATCCGGACGGTCTGCACCTGGGCAGAATCGGAACCAATGTCCTCGGGGGAGTGTTTGCTAGTGCTGTTGGGGAGGAGTTAAACTAATATGGCAGGGGGATGGGAACCAATGCAGGGAGATAGAGGGAAACAAAAAGGAGGCAAAAACAAAAGACAGAAAGGAGATGAGGAAAAGTGGAGGGCAGAGAAACCCAAGGCAAAGAACAAAAAGGGCCATTGTACAGCAAAATTCTAAAAGGACAGAGGGTGTTAAAAAAACAAGCCTAAAGGCTTTGTGTCTTAATGCAAGGAGTATCCGCAATAAGGTGGATGAATTAACTGTGCAAATAGATGTTAACAAATATGATGTGATTGGGATTACGGAGACGTGGCTCCAGGATGAGCAGGGCTGGGAACTCAACATCCAGGGGTATTCAACATTCAGGAAGGATAGAATAAAAAGAAAAGGAGGTGGGGTAGCATTGCTGGTTAAGGAGGAGATTAAGGCAATAGTTAGGAAGGACATTAGCTTGGATGATGTGGAATCTATATGGGTAGAGCTGCAGAACACCAAAGGGCAAAAAACGTTAGTGGGAGTTGTGTACAGACCTCCAAACAGTAGTAGTGATGTTGGGGAGGACATCAAACAGGAAATTAGGGGTGCGTGCAATAAAGGTGCAGCAGTTATAATGGGTGACTTTAATATGCACATAGATTGGGCTAACCAAACTGGAAGCAATACGGTGGAGGAGGATTTTCTGGAGTGCATAAGGGATGGTTTTTTAGACCAATATGTCGAGGAACCAACTAGGGGGGAGGCCATCTTAGACTGGGTGTTATGTAATGAGAAAGGATTAATTAGCAATCTCGTTGTGCGAGGCCCCTTGGGGAAGAGTGACCATAATATCGTGGAATTCTGCATTAGGATGGAGAATGAAACAGTTAATTCAGAGACCATGGTCCAGAACTTAAAGAAGGCTAACTTTGAAGGTATGAGGCGTGAATTGGCTGAGATGGATTGGCGAATGATACTTAAGGGGTTGACTGTGGATGGGCAATGGCAGACATTTAGAGACCGCATGGATGAATTACAACAATTGTACATTCCTGTCTGGCATAGAAATAAAAAAGGGAAGGTGGCTCAACTGTGGCTATCTAGGGAAATCAGGGATAGTATTAAAGCCAAGGAAGTGGCATACAAATTGGCCAGAAATAGCAGCGAACCTGGGGACTGGGAGAAATTTAGAACTCAGCAGAGGAGGACAAAGGGTTTGATTAGGGCAGGGAAAATGGAGTACGAGAAGAAGCTTGCAGGGAACATTAAGACGGATTGCAAAAGTTTCTATAGATATGTAAAGAGAAAAAGGTTAGTAAAGACAAATGTAGGTCCCCTGCAGTCAGAATCAGGGGAAGTCATAACGGGGAACAAAGAAATGGCGGACCAATTGAACAAGTACTTTGGTTCGGTATTCACGAAGGAGGACACGAACAACCTTCCGGTTATAAAAGGGGTCGGGGGGTCTAGTAAGGAGGAGGAACTGAGGGAAATCCTTATTAGCCGGGAAATTGTGTTGGGGAAATTGATGGGATTAAAGGCCGATAAATCCCCAGGGCCTGATGGACTGCATCCCAGAGTACTTAAGGAGGTGGCCTTGGAAATAGTGGATGCGTTGACAGTCATTTTACAACATTCCATTGACTCTGGATCAGTTCCTATGGAGTGGAGGGTAGCCAATGTAACCCCACTTTTTAAAAAAGGAGGGAGAGAGAAAACAGGGAATTATAGACCGGTCAGCCTGACATCGGTAGTGGGTAAAATGATGGAATCAATTATTAAGGATGTCATAGCAGTGCATTTGGAAAGAGGTGACATGATAGGTCCAAGTCAGCATGGATTTGTGAAAGGGAAATCATGCTTGACAAATCTTCTGGAATTTTTTGAGGATGTTTCCAGTAGAGTGGATAAGGGAGAACCAGTTGATGTGGTATATTTGGACTTTCAGAAGGCGTTCGACAAGGTCCCACACAAGAGATTGATGTGCAAAGTTAGAGCACATGGGATTGGGGGTAGTGTACTGACATGGATTGAGAACTGGTTGTCAGACAGGAAGCAAAGAGTAGGAGTAAATGGGTACTTTTCAGAATGGCAGGCAGTGACTAGTGGGGTACCGCAAGGTTCTGTGCTGGGGCCCCAGCTGTTTACACTGTACATTAATGATTTAGATGAGGGGATTAAATGTAGTATCTCCAAATTTGCGGATGACACTAAGTTGGGTGGCAGTGTGAGCTGCGAGGAGGATGCTGTGAGGCTGCAGAGCGACTTGGATAGGTTAGGTGAGTGGGCAAATGCATGGCAGATGAAGTATAATGTGGATAAATGTGAGGTTATCCACTTTGGTGGTAAAAACAGAGAGACAGACTATTATCTGAATGGTGACAGATTAGGAAAAGGGGAGGTGCAAAGAGACCTGGGTGTCATGGTACATCAGTCATTGAAGGTTGGCATGCAGGTGCAGCAGGCGGTTAAGAAAGCAAATGGCATGTTGGCCTTCATAGCAAGGGGATTTGAGTACAGGGGCAGGGAGGTGTTGCTACAGTTGTACAGGGCATTGGTGAGGCCACACCTGGAGTATTGTGTACAGTTTTGGTCTCCTAACCTGAGGAAGGACATTCTTGCTATTGAGGGAGTGCAGCGAAGGTTCACCAGACTGATTCCCGGGATGGCGGGACTGACCTATCAAGAAAGACTGGATCAACTGGGCTTGTATTCACTGGAGTTCAGAAGAATGAGAGGGGACCTCATAGAAACATATAAAATTCTGACGGGGTTAGACAGGTTAGATGCAGGAAGAATGTTCCCAATGTTGGGGAAGTCCAGAACCAGGGGTCACAGTCTAAGGATAAGGGGTAAGCCATTTAGGACCGAGATGCGGAGGAACTTCTTCACCCAGAGAGTGGTGAACCTGTGGAATTCTCTACCACAGAAAGTTGTTGAGGCCAATTCACTAAATATATTCAAAAAGGAGTTAGATGAGGTCCTTACTGCTAGGGGGATCAAGGGGTATGGCGAGAAAGCAGGAATGGGGTACTGAAGTTGAATGTTCAGCCATGAACTCATTGAATGGCGGTGCAGGCTAGAAGGGCCGAATGGCCTACTCCTGCACCTATTTTCTATGTTTCTATGTATGTTTCTAAATCGAATAACTGGGGCTGTTTGGCTGTTGTGGGAGGTAGGAGGGAGATTTACCAGCAGCAAAAAGATTTGTGAGAACAAATAACGTTGTTCTCACGGAGTTTTTGGGCAAAAAAATATATTTAAAATGGAAGGAAGCGACACAGCATGCTGTGGAGACTGAGGAAACTGATGAAAGCAGTGAGGTGGGAGAGGAACTATTGGTAGGACGAAAACGAGCTTGAAGATTCTCCGATGAGGCAAATGCCTCCCTCCTGCAGGAGGTAGAGTCATGCTGGAGTCAATTGACCCAGGGTGTGCATGGGAAGCACACCCCAAATGTCTACCAGAAGATATGGGCCGACATAGCCGAGGTGGTCTTGTCGATGACGAACGAGTTGCGTGAGGGCAACCGGTGCCGCAAGCGCTGGAACGACCTTGTCGTATCCACCAGAGTAAGTATTACTTATATTTACATTTACTTATATATTTATATAAATTGAATTGTAAGTGTAATGAGTGATTAAAATCAGATGTGACATCTTACACTTATACCGGGAATGTTTTACTCAAAGCCTGCATAGACGGTGTACGTCTTTAGGTAAATAATGACAATTTTTGTAATAATCATGATTAAATCTGTCGGTTATGTGTTGTATCAGTCACTGTGACAGTACCTAGCAATGATCTCATGCAATGATCTCATGCCATGTCGTGCTGGTGTTACCTTTTACAGAGAAGCTTTCGAAGAATAGAGCCGAGCAGAGGCGAACGGGTGGCGGGCCACCAGTCATCAGCGAGCTCACCGACATCGAGGAGCGGGTGCTGGCCACTAGTGGGGAGCCACACCCGGTCGGCCACACATGCAGCAGCAGAACCTGATGTGATGCCACATAAGTAAAGTATACACCACTCCATGATGTAAAGTCAATAGATTCCACACCCACTCATATCCGACCAATAATATAAGATAGATGATTGATAAAAGTGATCTCTAAATAATGATGGCCTCATGAGAATCATTGCAATGCAGAATGTGTTGATGGTCATGAAATGTGATGTCTGTGATGATTTTGATAGCGGCCGTGCTTTTGTCGTGCATATGCTGAGTGTAGTGTTTAAATCACCTTGTGACCCTAGCACCCCCTTCTCCTTTAATAACCTCATGTATGTTTTGTAGCTCAGTCAGCAGCACAGCCCCATGCAAGACCACCGAGCCCAGAAGCTGGGGGCGCGGGGCCGGACTCGAAGGACGATCCTCCATCTGGTGCTGAGGAACCCCGATTATCGCCCATGGTGTCTTCTCCACAGATAACAGTGCGGACTTTAAGGAGAGTGCATCGCCAAGCTCCATAATGCAGTCAAGACCGATTACATCTCGTGCTCCTACGGCCATGCCCTCCTCCACCGTGAAGGTAGCGGGCCCAAGCACCTTGCTGCAGGGCACCCGAGGTGTCTCCACGACGGCGCCAACCATGCGGAGGTTGGTTCGACGCAGCAGGACTGCTCCACGTGCGGCAGATCTGAGCAGGGTCATGGTACACTTGTCCAGGAGGAGTGTTGAGATAGGTCAGCAGATCCTCCAGACAATCCGGGGGACATATCCCAACAGCTGGCCAGCATGTCCGCCACCATGACAGAGTACGTGCTGCAGATGGCGGAGGCCCTGTAGGTGATAGCCAGGAATTCTGGTGGCAGAAGGCTCCCAGTGTTCCCAGAGCATGGCACTGCACCCCAAGGTGCCACACCCCCATTGCCAACGACACGAGAGCCAGGAGGAAGATCATGCTTCTGGCTCGGAGCACATTCCCACCTCGAGACCATCCTCTCCCATATCCGGCCAACCAGCGATTCTGATATCATCAACCCCAATGAAGCAGCGCCTGAGGAGCTCCTCAGCAAGGTGGCTTGGAGTAAGGAGGGAAAGGGGAAGGGGTAGAGGTGGGGAGGAGAAGCGGGGGGGGGGGAGGAAAGTGAAGTGCAAGGCCACAGGAGTTGTATTGGTCACAGTGATTTGATGTTGTTGTTGTTGCTATTTTGTTGGGAGGTTTGGGGGAAGGGGGGAAGGGGGTACCTTGTTTTTTTGCATTTGTGTTCTTTGATTATTAAGTTTTGTTTGAAATGTGAACACTTTTATATGAGTGATATAAATTTCATACATTTTTTGTGGGGTGGGGTGTTTTTTAGTTATAATTATAATTTTATACAAATGTTCTCATTAAATGTTTTTTATTTCACATAACCTTGTTGCGCATTGTCTCAGATAAGACTGCTTCTCCCTGTAAGTGCGTGGGGTGTAAGTTCTCGTCCTCCTCCTCAGTCTGCCACCTCTTTGATTGGGCACATAATTCTCTTGAATATACCTTCTGCCATCTCTAGTCTGCAGCATGTGCGTAGTCATCAAGACAGGCTGAGAAATGGCAGGCCCCATTACAATCACAATGTATTATACCTATTGTTCACAAACAATAAATTTACCTACTAAAACACCTAAAATAAATTCAAATAGTCCACAGTATGATAACATGTTTGTTCAGATACTCAAATCACCTTAAAAGAACTGCACAGTACATCAAAACTCCCCAGAAGTTGAAGCAGCCTTTTATATGAACCGATCTCCGACTTACAACATGGTGTCCATACCGCTAGGTTTAGTTTAGGTGAGAGCAACTTTTTCTCAGCGGGTTTTTCGGCGAGAGATATTTTTGGCAATATGTGGGCGAGGTGCCGAAAGTAACGCTCGCCGCTATCATGGGCGTTAGTTTCGCCCATTCTGAACTTTACGGCAAAAAAAAGTGGGCAGGCGGTATTAGTAATTCTCGGCGTTAAGTACATGCCGAAAGTAACGCTGGGCGACAAGTGAGCGATACATGGGCGTTCGTTTCCATTTTGTTGCTAAATGGGCGCTATCTGGGCGTTATCTCACCTCAGCATTAAAATGGACGTTAAGTGGTTGGTATCGATGCAAAAAAAGAGGAAAGTCTAGGCCTAAATGTTCCAAGGTACTTGAAGTTTCAAAAAGACAAGCAGAATGGAAAAGGAGTGGGGGTGGGGGGATAGCCCTGATAATAAAGGATGACATAAGGACAGTAGAGAGAAAGGATCACGGTTCAGCAGATCAGGAAGTAGAATCAGTATGGGTGGCAGAAAACACTGGTGGGAATAGTATAAAGGCCCCCTAACAGTAGCTATACCGTTGGACAGAATATTAATCAAAAAATAGTAGGAGCTTGAAACAAAAGTAATGCAATAATCGTGGAGGATTTTAACCTTCATATGTAATATATTTGGATTTTCAAATGCCATTCGATAAGGTGCCACATAAAAGGTTATTACACAAGATAAGGGCTCATGAGATTGGAGGTAATGGCTCTGAAATTCCGGTTGGAGGCTTCTTTCGGACGAATGCCTCTGACCAGAGAATTTTAACGAATTTACCTGGTGGTCCGGGAGGAGCGTGCGATTCCGGTGGGGAGGCCTTCTCTTCCCGCGCTGCGAAGTGCGCTCCCGTCCTCCAGGTTCCCACGCAGAAGGTGCAGTTACATGTGACTGCTCAGCCAATCAGGTACTGTATTCCACAGCATTCTCATTAATAGCAATGAGAACTCCGTATCTACGAGTTCTCATTGCTATTAATGAGAAGAAAAAAACAAACACACTAAACACCATAATAAAAAATAAAAAACACACCTCACACAATTAAAATTAATTGCCTTAGAGAAAAAAAAATTCCGATTTTTTAAACAAGTTTTTTTAATTTTGGTTTAAAATAAACTTACTGTAGTGGGCAGGGCTTTTAACAATAAAATGTGTTTTTTGAATTTAATTTTTTATGTTTTTGTATGTCTTAAAACTCTTATACCTGTAAAAGTAGGCTATGCGCCTGATTTTATCAGGCACAAGAGTTTTGAGGACATTTGCTGGGTAAGATATGGTAAATACCACAATCTTGCCCTTGCAAATGTCCTCGCTCCCGCGATACAGAGGATCTGTCAAGCTGGAGCTTGACAGATTAGAAATGCCAATTTTCAGCGCATGCGCATTGTGCACTGAAAATTGGCTTTTGCGATGCCTTCCCGGGTCCGTACACACTCCGTATGGACCCGGGGAGGCTGGGATTTCCAAGCCAATGTATTAGCATGGATAGTGTATTGGTTAACGGACAGAAAACAGAAAGTAGGGATAAACAAGTCATATTCAGGCTGGCAGGCTGTAACTAGTGGGGTGCCGCAAGGATCAGTGCTGGGGCCTCAGTTATTTACAATCTATATTAATGATCTAGATGAAGGGACCACGTATAACGTATACAAGTTTGCTGATGATACAAACCTAGGTGGGACAGTAAGCTGTGAGGAGAACACAAAGAGTCTGCAAAAGGATATAGATATACTAAGTGAGTGGGCAGTAAGGTGGCAGATGGAGTATAATGTAGAGAAATGTGAGGTTATTCACTTTGGTAGGAAGAATAGAAAAACAGAATATTTTTTAAATGGTGAGAAACCTTTAAATATTTGTGTTCAGAGAGATTTGGGTGACTTCGTGCAAGAAACACAGAAAGCTAGCATACAGGTACAGCAAGCAATAAGGAAGGCAAATGGCAT
The DNA here is from genome assembly GCF_044704955.1 of Pristiophorus japonicus. Taxonomy (NCBI): domain Eukaryota; kingdom Metazoa; phylum Chordata; class Chondrichthyes; family Pristiophoridae; genus Pristiophorus; species Pristiophorus japonicus. Next base: position 169,977,863 of record NC_091978.1, on the reverse strand, counting down.
GTTGTCCTTTATTGTAAAGGGTTTGGAGTATAAGAGAACTTAAGAACATAAGAATTAGGAACAGGAGTAGGCCATCTAGCCCCTCGAGCCTGCTCCGCCATTCAATAAGATCTTGGCTGATCTGGTCGTGGACTCAGCTCCACTTACCCGCTCTCTCCCCGTAACCCTTAATTCCCTTATTGCTTAAAAATCTATCTATCTTTGACTTGAAAACATTCAATGAGCTAGCCTCAACTGCTTCCTTGGGCAGAGAATTCCACAGATTCACAACCCTCTGGGAGAAGAAATTCTTTCACAACTCGGTTTTAAATTGGCTCCTCCGTATTTTGAGGCTGTGTCCCCGAGTTCTAGTCTCCCCCACCAATGGAAACAACCTCTCTGCCTCTATCTTGTCTATCCCTTTCATGATTTTAAATGTTTCTATAAGATCATCCCTCATCCTTCTGAACTCCAACGAGTAAAGACCCAGTCTACTCAATCTATCATCATAAGGTAACCCCCTCATTTCTCGAATCAGCCTAGTGAATTGTCTCTGTACCCCTTCCAAAGCTAGTATATCCTTCCTTAAGTAAGGTGACCAAAACTGCACGCAGTACTCCAGGTGCGGCCTTACCAATACCGTATACAGTTGCAGCAACACCTCCCTGCTTTTGTACTCCATCCCTTTCGCAATGAAGGCCAACATTCCATTCGCCTTCCTGATTACCTGCTGCACCTGCAAACTAACCTTTTGGGATTCATGCACAAGGACCCCCAGGTCCCTCTGCACCACAGCATGTTGTAATTTCTCCCCATTCAAATAATATTCCCGTTTACTGTTTTTTTTCCCAAGGTGGATAACCTCACACTTTCCGACATTGTATTCCATCTGCCAAACCTTAGCCCATTCGCTTAACCTATCCAAATCTCCTTGCAGCCTCTCTGAGTCCTCTACACAACCCGCTTTCCCACTAATCTTTGTGTCATCTGCAAATTTTGTTGCACTACACTCTGTCCCCTCTTCTAGGTCATCTATATATATTGTAAACAGTTGTGGTCCCAGTACTGATCCCTGTGGCACACCAATAACCACTGATGTCCAACCGGAAAAGGACCCATTTATCCCGACTCTCTGCTTTCTGTTCACCAGCCAATTCTCTATCCATGCTAATACATTTCCTCTGACTCCGCGTACCTTTATCTTCTGCAGTAACCTTTTGTGTGGCACCTTATCGATTGTCTTTTGGAAATCTAAATACACCACATCCATCGGTACACCTCTATCCTCCATGCTCGTTATATCCTCAAAGAATTCCAGTAAGTTAGTTAAACATGATTTCCCTTTCATGAATCCATGCTGTGTCTGCTTGATTAAACTATTCCTATCTAGATGTCCCGCTATTTCTTCCTTAATGATAGTTTCAAGCATTTTCCCCACTACAGATGTTAAACTAACCGGTCTATAGTTACCTGCCTTTTGTCTGCCCCCTTTTTTTAAACAGAGGCGTTACATTAGCTGCTCTCCAATCCGCTGGTACCTCCCCAGAGTCCAGAGAATTTTGGTAGATTATAACAAATGCATCTGCTATAACTTCCGCTATCTCTTTTAATACCCTGGGATGCATTTCATCAGGACCAGGGGACTTGTCTACCTTCAGTCCCATTAGTCTGTCCAGCACTACCTCCCTAGTGATAGTGATCATCTCAAGGTCCTCCCTTCCCACATTCCTATAACCGGCAATTTTTGGCATGGTTTTTGTGTCTTCCACTGTGAAGACGGAAGCAAAATAATTGTTTAAGGTCTCAGCCATTTCCACATTTCCCATTATTAAATCCCCCTTTTCATCTTCTAAGGGACCAACATTTACTTTAGTCACTCTTTTCCGTTTTTTTTATCTGTAAAAGCTTTTACTATCTGTTTTTATGTTTTGCGCAAGTTTACCTTCGTAATCTATCTTCCCTTTCTTTATTGCTTTTTTAGTCATTCTTTGCTGTTGCTTAAAATTTTCCCAATCCTCTAGTTTCCCACTAACCTTGGCCACCTTATACGCATTGGTCTTTGATTTGATACTTTCCTTTATTTCCTTGGTTATCCACGGCTGGTTATCTCTTCTCTTGCCGCCCTTCTTTTTCACTGGAATATATTTTTGTTGCGCATTATGAAAGAGCTCCTTAAAAGTCCTCCACTGTGCCACCGTTTAGTCCTTGTTTCCAGTCTACTTTAGCCAACTCTGCCCTCATCCCACTGTAGTCCCCTTTGTTTAAGCATAGTATGCTCGTTTCTGACACAACATCCTCATCCTCAATCTGTATTACAAATTCAACCATATTGTGATCACTCATTCCGAGAGGATCTTTTACGAGGAGATCGTTTATTTTTCCTGTCTCGTTACACAGGACCAGATCCAAAATGGCTTGCTCCCTTGTAGGCTCTGTTACATACTGTTCTAAGAAACAATCCCGTATGCATTCTATGAATTCCTCCTCCAGGCTACCCCCTGCGATTTGATTTGACCAATCGATATGTAGGTTAAAATCCCCCATAACTACTGCTGTTCCTTTTTCACATGCCTCCATTATTCCCTTGATTATTGCCCGCCCCACCGTGAAGTTATTATTTGGGGGCCTATAAACTACGCCGATCAGTGACTTTTTCCCCTTACTATCTCTAATCTCCACCCACAATGATTCAACATTTTGTTCATTGGAGCCAATATCATCCCTCACAACTGCCCTGATATCATCCTTTATTAACAGAGCTACCCCACCTCCTTTCCCTTCTTGCCTATCTTTCTGAATCGTCAGATACCCCTGTATGTTTAATTCCCAGTCTTGGCCACCTTGCAACCACGTTTCTGTAATGGCCATCAAATCATACCTATTTGTAATGATTTGTGCCATCAACTCATTTACTTTATTTCTAATGCTGCGTGCATTTAGGTAGAGTGTTTTCATCCTAGTTTTTAAACCATGATTTTTAGTTTTTACCCCTCCTGCAGCCCTTTTATATTCAGTGGCCCTTTTTGTTTCTTGCCTTTGGTTTCTCTGCCCTCCACTTTTACTCATCTCTTTTCTGTCTTTTGTTTTTGTCTCCTTTTTGTTTCCCTCTGTCTCCCTGTATTGGTTCACATCCCCCTGCCATATTAGTTTAACTCCTCACCAACAGCACTAGCAAACACTCCCCCTAGGACATTGGTTCTGTTCCTGCCCAAGTGCAGACCGTCCGATTTGTACTGGTCCCACCTCCCCCCGAACCTATTCCAATGCCCCACGAATTTGAATCTCTCCCTGCCGCACCACTGCTCAAGCCCCGTATTCATCTGTGCTATCCTGCGATTCCTACTCTGACTAGCACGTGGCACTGGTAGGAAGGAAGTAAGGAAGTCTTGCTACAAATTGACCACACTTGGAGTACCGTGCACAGTTTTGGTCTCCTTCTCTAAGAATGGATATACTTGTCTTGGAGACAGTGTAACAAAGGTTCACTTGATTGATTCCTGAATTAAGAGGGTTGTCTTATGATGAGAGATTGTGTAGAATGGGTCTATACTCTCTGGAGTTTAGAAGAATGAGAGGTGATCTCATTGAAACATTCAAGATTCTGAAGGGGATTGACAGGGTAGATGCTGAGGGATTGTTTCCCCTGGCTGGAGTGTCTAGAACTAGGGGGCACAGTCTCAGGATAAGGGGAAGCCCATTTAAGACAGCGATGCAGAGGAAATTCTTCACTCAGACGATTGTGAATCTTTGGAATTCTCTGCCCAGAGGGCTGCGGATGTTGAGTTTCTGAGGGCTGGATTTTGGGGTGTTAATCGTGGTGGGGTGTTAAAGTTAGCGCCTGAAAATAGTATGCACCTTCGACTGCAAGTTTCGTCGAAAAGTTGGAGGAGCGTTGACGTTAAATCAGGCATTGCACAACAGACTTTGTGTACCTGAGCCGAAACTTGTGTCATTAAAGGAGGCGGTCATTTTGCACATGCGCAATTTTTTTCCCCCGCGATCGCAAACGCTAATGCAGGACGCGGCAGCTTCCTGTGCACATGTGCATATAAACTGCCCCACTTTAGCCACTTCTGCAGAGATGGAGGAGCAGGGGGGAAGGCAGCGGGTCAGGCGCTTCAGCAATGAGGCGAGTGAGGCCTTAGTCAACGCAGTGGAGAGGAGATGGTCCTCACTACATCTTGCTGGGGGAGCCAGACTACTCCCACCTGTTTTTAAGAGACTGTGGAGTGACTTTGCACAAGAGGTGTCTGTTGCAGACACTGTGCCTGGAACCATCACACAATGTTGAAAAAAGTTCAACGACCTTACCATACTGGTCAGGGTGAGTAACATTTGCATTTATGTATGGCTCCAAGACTTCTAACATAAATGTCACACACTATGTGAAGTTTTTCATGCATATGGTCCCTCTCAACGGTCTGTGGGGTGGATTTCACAATGCTTAAGAAAGATGAAGGCTTACTTCTGCATCCATTGGCTTCTAATGATATATAAACCCAATAATTTATATCCTTCCTCACAATACACTCCCACTTCTGCTATGCCTTTCAGAAAGACAACCTACAGCCCCCATGTTACATCCCACTAACCTCCAAACAATCACTCATGAAGCACATGCAACATTGAAACAGATTGAACAGAAGCCACTCGAACATTTACATAGTATCATTTATTGTACAATGATAGGTGTTATATATGTGGACTTGTATTTACTCAGTATAGCCACCAGAGGGCTCATACCCTGGAGTCCCAAGGGATCCTATAACCCCTTGGGAGCACAGGTATTTAAGAAGGCTTCACAGGTTGGAGAGGCACTCTGGAGACCTGCAATAAAAGACTAAGTTCACACTTTATTTTGAGCTCACAGTGTTCAGTCTGACTCTTTTTCCATACACTACAACTGGCGACGAGATACAGATAACAAACCCAAAGATTCAGAGAACAGTGGGCATCCTGGAGAAATTTTCGGGGGGAGATGATTGGGAAACTTTTGTGGAGCGACTCGACCAATACTTCGTGACCAACGAGCTAGATGGGGAAGAGAGCACTGCCAAATGTAGAGCGATCCTCCTCACTGTCTGTGGGGCACCAATGTATGGCCTCATGAAGAATCTGCTCACTCCAGCGAAACCCACAGAGAAATCGTACGACGATTTGTGCACACTGGTCCGAGAGCATTTGAACCCGAAGGAAAGCGTTCTGATGGCGCGGTACCGGTTCAACACCTACAGAAGGTCTGAAGGTCAGGAAGTGGCGAGTTATGTCACCAAGCTGAGAAGCCTTGCAGGACATTGAGAATTTGAAGGACATTTGGAGCACATGCTCAGAGACTTTTTCGTACTTGGCATTGGCCACGAAACCATACTTCACAAGCTTTTGACTGTAGAGACCCCAACTTTGAGTAAGGCCATAGCGATAGCCCAGGCGTTCATTACCACCAGTGACAATACGAAGCAAATCTCTCAGCACTGCTACAAGTACTGCGAACAAAGTGTTGTTGTTTTCAAATTGTAACGTACAGGAAAGGTCACACATACCTGCAGCTACACGTCCACAGATGTCTCAGAGTTCACCATCAAGGGTGATGAATGCAAGGCCATTAACACTTTGTTGGCGCTGCGGGGGTGATCATCGTTTCCATTCAAGCCGATTCAAAGAATACGTTTGAAAGGGCAGTGGAACAATGTGACACCTCCAACGAGTGTGCAGGCAAGCTGCTAAGCCTGTTAAACCTTCAAAGCACCATGCTGCAGAGGAGGACAGATCCATGGAGGATCACTACGAACCAGAGCCTCAGATAGAGGAGGCAGAGGTACATGGGTTGCACACATTCACCAGGAATTGTCCCCCGATAATGCTGAATGTTGATCTAAATGGACTCTCAGTGTCAATGGAGCTGGACACAGGCGCGAGCCAGTCCATCATGGGCAAAAAGACTTTCGAAAGGTTGTAGTGCAACAAGGTCTCAAGGCCAGTCTTAACTCCAGTTCACACGAGACTAAGAACTTACACAAAAGAACTGATTCCTGTAATCGGCAGTGCTACCGTAAAAGTCTCCTACGATGGAGCGATGTACAAGCTACCACTCTGGGTGGTACCAGGCGATGGTCCCATGCTGCTCGGCAGGAGCTGGCTGGGAAAGATACGCTGGAATTGGGATGATATCCGAGCGCTATCGCCTGCTGACGACACTTCGTATGCCCAGGTCTTAAACAAATTTCCTTCGCTGTTCGAACCAGGCATCGGGAAATTCCAAGGAGCAAAAGTGCAGATCCACGTAATTCCGGGGGCGCGACCCATCCATCAAAAGGCAAGAGCAGTACCGTACATGATGAGAGAAAGGGTAGAGATCGAACTAGACCGGCTGCAACAAAAGAGCATCATTTCACCGATCGAGTTCAGCGAGCGGGCCAGTCCTATTGCCCCAGTCCTCAACGGAGACGGCACCGTCAGAAACTGTGGCGATTACAATGTAACTATCAATCATTCCTCCCTGCAGGACCAATACCCACTACCAAAAGCCAACGACCTCTTTGCAACGCTGGCGGGAGGAAAAACGTTTATGAAGCTGGATCTGACTTCAGCATACATGACACAAGAACTGGAGGAATCATCGAAGGCCCTCACCTGTATCAACATGCACAAAGGTCTTTTTGTGTATAACAGATGCCCGTTTGGAATCCGATCGGCGGTACCGATATTCCAGAGAAACATGGAAAGTTTAATAAAGTCAGTCCCGCACACCGTGGTCTTCCAGGACAACATTTTGGTCAAGGTAGGAACACAGTCGAGCACCTGCAGAATCTGGAGGAGGTTCTTAGTCAACTCAACCATGTGGGACTCAGGTTAAACTGCTCGAAATGCGTTTTCCTGGCGCCTGAAGTGGAGTTCCTGGGAAAGAGGATTGCAGCGGACGGCATCAAGGCCACCAACGCGAAGACAGAGGCAATCGAGAATGCACTGAGGCCATAGAACGTGATGGAGCTGTGGTCGTTTCTGGGACTCTTGAACCACTTTGGTAACTTCTTACCGGGTCTCAGCACATGGCTAGAACCACTGCACGTCTTACTACGAAAAGGGGGCGAATGGATTTGGGGCAAAAGCCAAGAAAATGCCTTTGCAAAAGCGAGAAAATTGTTATGCTCAAACAAATTGCTTGTGTTGTATGATCCATGTAAGCGTTTGTACCAACAAGTGATGCGTCATCATATGGCGTCAGGTGTGTATTGCAACAAGCTAATGATTTCGTGAAACTGCAACCGGTTGCTTATGCATCCAGGAGTCTGTCTAAGGCTGAGAGAGCCTACAGCATGATTGAAAAAGAAGTATCAGCGTGTGTCTATGGGGTAAAGATAATGCATCGGGCTAAAATTCGAATTGGAAATGGACCATAAGCCACTTATATCCCTGTTCTCCGAGAGTAAAGGAATAAATGCCAACGCATTGGCCCACATCCAGACATCGGCGCTCACGTTGTCCGCATACAACTACACCATCCACCACAGACCAGGCACAGAAAACTGCGCCGATGCTCTCAGTAGGCTGCCATTGCCCACCACGGGGGTGGAAATGGCGCAGCCCGCAGATCTAGCCATGGTTATGAAAGCATTTGAGAGTGAGCAATCACCCGTCACTGCCCGGCAGATCAAAACCTGGACAAGCCAAGACCCCTTATTATCTCTAGTCAAAAGCTGTATGCTTCATGGGAGCTGGTCCAGTGTCCCAGTGGAAATGCAGGAAGAGATAAAGCCGTTCCAGCGGCGCAAAGATGAAATGTCTATACAGGCAGACTGCCTTCTGTGGGGCAATCGAGTAGTGGTCTCCAAGAAGGGCAGAGACACCTTCATCAAAGACCTCCACAGTACCCACCCAGGCATCGTAATAATGAAGGTGATAGCCAGATCCCATGTGGTGTGGTGGCCCGGTATCGATGCGGACTTAGAGTCCTGCGTTCACAGATGTAATACATGCTCGCAGTTAAGCAATGCACCCAGGGAGGCGCCGGTAAGTTTATGGACTTGGCCCTACAAACCGTGGTCTAGGGTACACGTCGACTATGCAGGCCCCTTCTTGGGTAAAATGTTCCTTGTGGTTGTAGACGCGTACTCCAAGTGGATTGAATGTGAGATAATGTCGGCTAGCACGTCCGCTGCCACCACTGAAAGCCTGCGGGCCATGTTTGCCACTCATGGCTTACCCGATGTCCTGGTGAGCGACAACGGGCCATGTTTTACCAGTGCTGAATTCAAAGAATTCATGACCCGTAACAGGATCAAACATGTCACATCTGCCCTGTTTAAACCAGCATCCAATGGTCAGGCAGAGAGAACAGTGCAAATCATCAGCAAGGCTTGAAGAGGGTAACTGAAGGCTCACTGCAGACTCGCCTATCCCGAGTCCTGCTTAACTACCGCACGAGACCACACTCACTCACTGGGATCCCAGCTGCTGAACTGCTCATGAAAAGAGCACTTAAGACAAGGCTCTCATTAGTTCACCCTGATCTACATGAACAGGTAGAGAGCAGGCGGCTTCAACAAACTGCATACCATGATAGCGCAAATGTGTCATGCGAGATTGAAATCAATGATCCTGAATTTGTATTAAATTATGGACAATGTCCCAAGTGGCTTCACGGCACTGTCGTGGCCAAAGAGGGGAGCAGGGTGTTTTGGGTCAAACTTTCAAATGGACTCATTCACCGGAAACACTTGGACCAAATCAAACTCAGATTCTTGGACTATCCTGAGCAACCCACCTTGGACCCTACCTTTTTTGATCCCCCAACACACCAACACACACACCAGTGGCAACCAACACCACGTTTGACCACGAAGCAGAACCCATCATCCACAGCAGCCCTGCAGTGTCCAACACACCAGGCAGCCCAGCAAGGCCAGCTGCACAGCAGCCCAGCGAGGGCCCAACAAATGATTTAACAATACCGAGATGATCAACCAGGGCAAGAAGGGCCCCAGATCGACTCACATTGTAAATAGTTACACTATTGACTTTGGGGGGGGGGGGATGTTGTTATATATGTGGACTAGTATTTACTCTGTACAGCCACCAGAGGGCTCATTCCCCAGAGTCCCAAGGGATCCCATAATCCCTTGGGATCACAGGTATTTAAGAAGGCTTCACAGGTTGGAGAGGCACTCTGGAGACATGCAATAAAAGACTACGGTCACACTTTACTTTGAGCTCACAGTGTTCAGTCTGACTCTTTCTCCATACGCTGCAATAGGCATATGTGCCGCAACAGGAGAGTAACCTTTCTGAACCCTTCCTACTTTTCTCTTCGCAATCGAAGCATTCCCACAAGCGCACATGCATGGAGCCACCTCAAATACTACAACGTACTGATGTCTAGGAACGGGTGAGGACCCTCATAGGTGTACCAGCTTGGGGAGCTGCCAGAGGCAATGCTGAGCTCCCTTCGGGTACTGAGGGTATGTAAATGGACAGACCGACTGAAGAGACTGCATTACAACATATAATGAAGTGGCGGTGGGCCAGCAAATGAACATGTGCAATGCAACCTTCCTCCAACATGCTGCCCCCTCCCCTGCTGCTAACCACACATCTGTTATTTTCTGCTTGCAGATGACCAGCCATCAGTGCAACATCCTTCAAGGGAGCCATCTACATCTGGCCATGGGGCAGACGATGAGGGAGGGGAAGAGAGTGTTCTGCCTGAGCCTCAGAGCCGACCAATTGCCCCGCCTGGCCTCACTACATCTGGCGATGACGCAGATTTCCTGGGGTTTGAGGAGTCGGAGGCTCCTGGCCCTAGTCGCCTACAGCAACACAGTGCAAAAAGGGAATCTCGCGGGCCAGCTCTCCGGAGGGTGAGTCGGCAAAGTCGGCCTGCTCAACGACAGGCAGACATGGAGATGGACTTGGTGGAAATGTCCAGGGAAACCACAGGAATGCCCCATGAGCTTATGGATGCATTGGGATGGATCCCAGAGAGCATCGACAAGCTCACTGCAACTGTTGCGCAGACAACGTCACAGATTGTCGCTGCTATCCTGGAGTCCAGCGAGGCCACCATTGCCCACACACAGAGGCTGGTGGCCTCGAGCAGTGACAGTGGCATTCCAGGCTGTGTGGCGCGTGCCACTGATCACATCGCAGACTCGTGCACATCGTAGGCACAAGCTATGCCTCAGCTAAGTCAAGTGATAAAGTTGATATCTGCTACCATACTCACTGCATTCCCCACTGTCCAACGTGGAAGGAACAGTGCCGAAGCAGACCAGAAAGTTGTGGAGACACATCCCATTCTAGATGCTGAGGCCCAGCCCTGTCGGAGAGTCAGTGACTCCCAGGAAATGAAAGATGCTGTCCTTCCTCAGGATGATGGCATTCCGGCTCCCACCACTGACTCGCCAACCATGCAGCATACACGGTTGACACCCCAGCCACCAGTGAATGCTTCCGCCGATGATGAGGCATAGCAGTCCGTAGCCGGGCCTTCCAGGCCAAGAGTTGGGATCTAGGGCGTCCTCATACGCCGCTTTCATTGTCTGGCCCCTCAATACAGTAGCCCTCTAGCAGCCTTGCTGTAGGCACTGAGGCCTCATTGAGAAGGAGCAGCAGGCGTGGGAGCAGGCTGAAGAGGGGGGGGGGTGGAGGAAGTAGTGTGGCTAAGAGCCATTAAAGGCTGGCACAAGTTTGTGCGTATGGATGTACATAGAACTGAAAAATAAAAAAGGGACGATCACACTGCTGGACGTGTATTATAAACCCCCAAACAGTGGGAGGGAGATAGAAGAGCAAATATGTAGGCAAAGTCCAAAAACCATAGGGCAGCAATAGTAGAGGATTTCAACTATCCGAATATTGATTGGGACAAATATAGTGTGAAGGGTATAGAGGGTGCGGAATTCCTAAAATGCATCCAAGAGAACTTTTTTAGTCAGTATGAAACAAGCCCAACACGGGAGGGGGTGGTTCTGGATTTAGTTTTGGGGAATGAAGCTGGGCAGGTGGAAGGGGTATCAGTGATCAGTGAGAGAGCACTTGGGTGCCAGTGACCATAATGCAGTCAGATTCAAGGTAGTTACTGATAAGGACAAGGACAGACTAGGAGTAAAAGTCCCAAATTGTGGAAAACCTAACTTTGCTAAGTTGAGAAGTGATTTGGCCACAGTGGACTGGAAACAGCTACTGGAAGGTAAATCAGTGTCGGAACAGCGGGAGGTATTCAAGGAGAAGATCCGGAGGGCTCAGGCCAAACATGTGTCCTTAAAGAAAAAGGGTGGGAATAACAATTATAGAGCCCCCTGGATGTCTAGGGACTTACACGGGAGGATAAAGAAAAAAAGGGAAACTTATGTCATACACTGACGGCTAAATACTGTAGAATCTCTGGAGGAATATACAAAGTTCAGAGCTGAAATTAAAAAGGATATTAGGAATGCTAAGAGAGAGCTTGAAAAACTCTTGGCTAGTAAAATAAAGGAAAACCCAAAGATGTTCTATATACTAAGAGCAAGAGGATAACTAAAGAAAGGATAGGGCTTATTAGAGACCACGAGGGTAATTTGTGTGTGGAGGCGGAAGATGTGGGTATGGTTCTTAATGATTACTTTGCGTCTGTTTTCACAAAGGAAAGGGGCAATGCAGAACCTGCTATCGATGAGGAGTGTGAAATTCTGGATGAAATAAACCAAGTGAGAGGAAGTATTAAGGGGTTTAGCAGCTTTGAAAGTGGATAAGTCCCCAGGCCCAGATGAAATACTTCCGAGGCTTTTGAGCGTAGCAAAAGAGGAAATAGCAGAGTCCTAGACCATCATTTTCCAATCCTCTTTGGATTTAGGCATGGTGCCAGAGGACTGGAGGACTGCTAATGTGGTACTCTTGTTTAAGAAGGGAGAAAGGGATAGGCCGAGTAATTACAGGTTTGTCAGCCTAACTTCAGTGATGGAAAAATTATTGGAAAAAATCCTGAATGACAGGATAAATCTACATTTGGAAAGGCAAGGATTAATCAGGAACAGTCATCACGGATTTGTTAAGGGAAGATCGTGTTTGATTAACATGATTGAATTTTTCGAGGAGATAACCAGGAGGGTCGATGAGGGCAGTGCATACGATGTAGTGTATATCGACTTTAGCAAAGCTTTTGATAAGGTCCCACATGGTAGACTGGTCACGAAGGTAAAAGCCCATGGGGTCCAGGGCAAAGTAGCAAGTTGGATCCAGAATTGGCTTAGAGGTAGGAAGCAAAGGGTAATGGTTGGTGGATGATTTTGTGACTGGAAGGATGCTTCCAGTGGGGTTCCGCAGGGCTCAGTACTGGGTCCCTTGATTTTTGTGGTATACATCAATGATCTAGATTTGAATATAGGGGGTAGGATTAAAAAGTTTGCAGATGACACTAAAATTGGCTGTGTGGTTGATAATGAAGAGGAAAGTCATGGACTGCATATCTATCTATTGGTCAGGTGGGCAGAGAAGTGGCAAATGGAATGTAATTCGGAGAAGAGTGAGGTGATGCACTTGGGGAGGGCAAATAAGGAAATGGTATACACACTAAGTGGTAGGCCACTTAGAAGTGTAGATGAACAAAGGGACCTTGGAGTGCTTGTCCACAGATCCCTGAAAGTAGCAGGCCAGGTGGATAAGATAGTTAAGAAGGCATATGGAATGCTTGCCTTTATTGGCCGAGGCATAGAATTCAAGAGCAGGGAGGTTATGCTTAAATTGCATAATACACCGGTTAGGACACAGCTGGAATATTGCGTGCAGTTCTGGTCACCATATTATAGGAAGGACGTGATTGCACTAGAGAGGGTGCACAGGAGATTTACGAGGATGCTGCCTGGAATGAAGAATCTTGGCTATGAGAACAGATTGTATAGGCTGGGTTTATTCTCCTTGGAATGGAGGCGGCTGAGGGGAGACCTCATTGAGGTGTGTAAAATTTTGAGGGGCCTGGATATAGTTCCTGACAATGGTCTATTTCCCTTGGTGGAGGGGTCAGTTACGAGGGGGCACAGGTTTAAGGTGGTTGGTAGAAAGTTTAGAGGGGATTTGAGGGGAAACTTCTTCACGCAGAGGGTTGTGGGGGTCTGGAACTCACTGCCTGGAAGGGTGGTAGAGGCAGAAACCCTTACCACATTTAAAGGTGCTTGATTGGACACTTGAAGTGCCGTAACCTGCAGGGATACGGACCTAGAGCTAGTAAGTGGGACTAGACTGGATAACCTTTTATTGGCTGGTGCAGATACGATGGTAAATACTTCAGGGAATCTAATAGAGCCAGAGTGGTCTCCTGGACTAGTTTCGATCACCTGGATGGGTGGGAGAGGAATTTTCCCACATTCTTTTCCTCAATTGGCTTGAGTTTTTAATCTGTTTTTTTGCCTCTCCCAGGAGATCGCATGGCTCTGGGTGGGGAGAGTGTAAAATGTTGCGATACATGGGGTATCGCAGTTTTCTGGGGCGGACGGGTTGGGCCGGATGCTCTTTACCTGTCCGCCATTGTTCTTGGTTTATATGTAACCTTCAGGGCTGCTGACCGAGGGTCGTGTGTCTCTTTGTCGGCTGGCGCAGACAAGATGGGCTGAAATGGCCTCCTTCTGCGCTGTAAATTTCTATGTTTCTATGTTTTGAAGCTCCATGATGAGCTGCTGATGTAAGGCTTTTGCTCCTCTTCCTCATCCTCCTGAAGTGGTCCTGCAGTCCCCACTGGCAATGCCTGGCCCCTCATGATGGCTAAGTTGTGTAGCATGCAGCACATGACAATGAATTCGGATACCTGTTGAGGGGAGTATTGAAGGCTGCCTCCAGAGTGGTCTAGGCATCGGAAGCGCTGCTTCAGTACGCCAATTGTCTGTTCAATTATGTTGTGGGTGGCTGCATGGCTGTCACTATAGTGCTGCTCAGCTTCTGTGGCGGGTTCCGGAGGGGGGTCATGAGCCAGGTGGCCAGGCCATATCCTTTGTCCCCGATTAGCTAGCCCTGCCCTTGTCTTTGTCGCTGAAACATTTGTGAGACTTTGCTCTCACGCAAGATGAAAGCATCATGTGTGCTCCCTGGATAGCGGGTATTCACTGTGAGGATGCGTTGTGTGTGGTCGCAGACTAGCTGTATGTTTAGGGAGTGGTATCCCTTTCGGTTTCTAAAGACATCTGAGCTGTGTAATGGTGATTGCAAGGCGATGTGTGTATAGTCAATGGCTCCTTGAACCTTGGGGAAGGCTGCAAATCATCCAAACCCTAGAGCCCTCTCATTCTGGCTGTCCCTGCTCATTGAGGACTTTATGAAGTCCATTCTGAGTGCGTACAGAGCCCTTGTAACCTGGTGAATGCAGCAATGTGCTGAGAGATGTTGCATATGTCCCCTGCTGCTGCCTGGAAGGAGCCAGAGGCATAGAAGGCCAGCGCCACAGTCACCTTCACCTCGGCGGGCAGCGCAGTCCTGGTGGCGCTGATAGGCTGTAGGTCTGCCTGTAGGAGCTGGTATATCTCTGTCAGCAATTCTTTTCTGAAGCACAACCTTCTAACACACTGCACCTCAGAGATGTGGAGGTATGAGCGATGTTCCCTGTAAACCTGGGGGGGATAAGGCCTCCTCCCCATACTCTTCGAATCCGTGGTCCAACATGGCCAAGAACCTTTCTTCCAGTTTGGAGCCACCTGCCAATAGCAACCAGCATGGCACGCTGATGAACTAGTATTGCCCCCATTGAAATCTCTCACTGACCTTGTAAGCAAAATGTCATGGCACATAAAAGTGCCATTTGCAACTCGTTCTGCGCACAACCGTAACAGTCACTGACAACTGCGATATAAGATCCTCCAGCTCTGTTTAAATATGCCGCCAATAGCGCCTGTTGCAACCTGGGACCAACTGTTTTTTTACCAGGCGTTTCCTGGGGCAGGCATTAAATGAGGTGTTAGGGCCACAAGTTCCATCCAGGGCGCTAGCGCAGCCTTGCACGATGATTGACGTCATAATCACATTGAAAACAGAGGGCGGGGCTGTAAGTTTTTGTGCCATGCAAACTAATAGCCGAATCTTACGGCTGGGAGCTAAATCCTGGATACCCGGCATCACGCTGAACAACAGCATTTAACACCCCCTCGGGGCGCTAAACGAGGCGCAAATTAGCCGAAAATCCGTGAGTATATTCAAGGCTGAGATAGATAGATTTTGGGAGTGTAGGGGAATCAAGGAATATGTAGATTGGGCATGAAATTGGAGTTGAGGTCAATGATCAGCCATGATCTTATTGAATGGCGGAGCAGGCTCGAAGAGTCGTATGGCCTACTCCTGCTCCTATTTCTTATGTTCTTAAAGTTTCTGCTAATGTGTTGTCAAATATTTAAATCCATATTTGCAACACTTTGTATTCTTGGACAGATCTGTGTGCACCTTTGCAAGTGGCTTAGTGAGATGCAGTGAATGTTGAGACATAACGGTACACCTTGTAATGATGATGAGTGTGAAAGGAATGGCTTGGGCATTGTAGGGACGCTTCAGGGTGTTGGTGTGGGGTGGTGCCAACCTGACGCATCCTGCGACAGTCAGGATGCACAGCATCATGTGAAGTAAATGTGGTCATTTTGAGGCCATCCCTGGTGTTCCGGGCAGAAATGTGGTCGGGTGCTGATGCCCTGCGTCTTGTGCAGCACCAGGTGATTGCGGAGAAGGTTGTTGTTGTTGTTGGTGATGCTGGTGTGTTTAGTGATGTTGGTGTTGGGGCTGATCGTGGTGGGCTCTGCGGACCAAAGTGGGATTTTTTCAAGGGCACCTATGCTGCTGGAATAGATGGAGGTGAAGTTGAGATGACAGAAGCGATCTGTCAATGGTGAGAGAGGATGCTCCAAGGAGGTGACACTGGATAGAGAGTATAGTCCAAACACTTCAAACTTCCATAAAACTGAAAAGTGTATTCCAATTCCTGAAGGCTCCAGCTTCTTTGATTGGAAATTGAACAGCTGTGAAATGGTAGCTTTTACACCACTTCTGCAGCTGTCAACTAGTCAAACCAATCCAGAGTTGTTGAGAACCCAACACACTTGCCTGTCGTGATGCCTGAGGGAGATGAACTTCGTAAAAAACTTGGAAAAATCTTCTGGACTTGGTAAAATGCTGCTTAAATAACTTCCGCCCGCTTTCAATCACGGCCATTTTGACAGCGGGCCCACCACCAAACTCGCACTTGCAGAGCAATAAGGTTATGGCCTATGTGTGTGTTTTCCCACCCTCTTCCCTTTTCAGTTCATTTTTAAATACTGCAATATCTTCCAGTTCTCAAGGAGGGACCACACCTGAAACTTCAACTTATCTATTCTCTTCACAGATGCTGCCTGACGCTGATTTTTACCAGTGTTTTCTGTTTTATACTTTTAGTAAGTCTTAAAAAAGGCTGTTCAGCCTGACACATAGCAGGTAAATGCACATGGGCCAGGCCAGACTGATTAGAACACTACTATGGCTTAATTAGACCTTATGGGCTCAAAATTGGCCCACCCCTTTTTTTGGCGCACTCACCAGAGATGCGGTGCTTTTCTGCGTTGAAAAGTGCTCCGAAAAAAAATCGCTCCCCACTTTGGTCGCTGTCCGGCCTTTCCCGGGTCTTCGCGCAGCATGGTCAGTCGGGTCGGGGGCGGAGCCAGCATCCTGCGCTGAAAACAGTGCCAGGACGTATGCACATGCATGTTGGAGTGTGCGCGCATGCGCAGTAGCTCCTCGCCCCCAGCCTCTCGTGGCAGCGTGGGACCCGATCATCATCATTTTCATCCTACCAGCTGCTGGTGCGTCCCGCCCCTATCCCAGGCCGAGTGGCTACCGCACAGGCTGGCCCGCTGCTTTCCCGGGCTGAAGATGAAGGTAGGGTAGGACTTACTTCTATTTTTTATTTAGATATTTTGAAAAAATTATGTAAATATGTTTTGTCTCTTGTGAATAGTGGTGACCATTTGTCAAGCCCATTCACCTGGTGCTATTGTGAAAGAAGAACATAAGTGACGGAGGAACACTGAAAGAATATCTTATTTATTGAAGTAGACTTTATTTAGATTATATGGGCTCAATTTTGGCCCAGTATAATCATAGCAAACAAATAATTGTTTAAATTAGTTGAGAGATTAGGGCAATTTAATTCAACTATCTTTTACTTTTTTTATTGTTGTAGTTTAAGCTTCCATGACTGCTTCTGTTGTATAGTAAATTAACTTTGCGAAGTTTGTCATGTGATGTCCTGTATAGCTGCTTGATCCTATTCACATTCTTTAGTCAAGTCATTAAGTCCTGCTGGCCTCCGATATACCTACCTGCACTGATTTCTTAACTCTCCACAAGGGTTTTCACAAGTGGCCATATACGCTGGCCAAGTAGATTTGGAGTAACTATTAGCTGGCCAAAGTGGCCTAAATGGCCAAAACTTGCGTAGGTGGCTGGTAACGCCCCCTTTTGAGAAAAACTAAACTAAACTAAAAAAATCGTAACTAACTCATTTACACTGGCGCAAATTGACTGTGCAAAATGAGAATTTTTAAGATACTCCAGAAAAACAAGTTGCTCCAAAAAAAACGGAGCAACTCCTGGGCAATTTTGAGTAAAATGTACATTAGATGCCATTAGCAGCTGTGTGCTTAACCAGCACAGAACTCAAAGGCTTGACATAGTCTTTTGAAATAACAGTGCAGGACTCAGCTGAGAGAGCCTTCGAGACCAAAGTGTGATTGGCAGAATGAAAGCCAATTGAAGACAGCATATATTTATGTTTCTAAAGAAATACTATCCTTCCCTTATTAGAACACTTTTTTCTTTTTCTGCAGGCACTGACTCTTCTTTGTGTACAGTTCCCCTCCAGTATTTTGCCCTAGTCGCAGTTCTTCATGTGTGAGCCCATGCAAGTGTTGCCAGGCTATTTCATTGTAAGTGGCATCAGAATAGAATGCAATCCTATCCTCATCCAGTGTTTCTACATGCCCTTTCCAGCAGCAGTCACAGGAGTGGGAGCATTAGCTGTGTTTTTCCTGCCCAGCACTCAGGGTCACGAAGGCTAACTTTATACTCAGCTGCTGGCTTCATTGAATCAGCTAACTCACCACAGATAAGAACTGAGCTTCCTAGTCTGTATGACTCAGTAACACACCAGACCTTACATTTAAAGAAAAGAAAGACTTGATATTATGTTTTTTTAAGTGGTGCTAGATGAGGGATAAATATTGGCCAGAACACCCTGCTCTTCTTAGAAATACTGTCATGGGATCTTTTACATTCACCTGAGAGGGCAGACTGGGCCTCAGTTTAACATCTCATCTGAAAGACAGCACCTCCAACAGTGCAGCACTCCCTCAGTACTTCACTGAAGATTATGTACTTAAGTCTCTGGAGTGGGACTTGAATCCACAACCTGCTGACACAAAATTGACAGTGCTATCAACTGAACCATGGTAGGCACCTAAAATTACCAACTGGATCAATCGTACTGCCTTTGTTTTTACATGTACCCTGTAACTACGTACATATTGTCCTACGAACACTGTAACTTTGATTCATACCTCGGAGACAGGTCACTTTGACTGGATCGAGAGGACGCCGCTCAGGGCCTGGCTCCCCTAGTGGCATTGATCGTTTCCTTTTCCCCAGTCCACATGAATACTTCAGTTCATCTGTTGTAAACACAAATCTTATGAGGTAACGGAGAAGTCGACGGCCATCCTTTTTAGATGAATTGACAGCCTCATCCCACTGCTTACTAGTGATATAGACCGGATAGTTGTTCAACAACTGTTTGTTTCCCTGAAAATTGAAGATGAGAAACATTTGAATAGACAAAGACAGTTTAATCAAAATAAATGTGATTAAATATGAATCTGCATAATAGTGTTCAGACGCTTTACAGCTCACAATTTTGTTCATCTCATTTAAGATTTACATTTTATACTGAACAACTCATTGATGGAGCTCTGTATTCAGCATCACTGCCTTGAATATAATGCACTATTGGGGATCAGCTACAGTTCCTTGATACGTAAAAAATGTGCACAAAACTGCCTCATTTGGCTCCTTGGTGAAGTATTAGAGTAAAGATTCACTGCATTTAATTTTAACATATAGCCACTGTGGTAAACATGGATAATCAACAGTAGATTCAAAATTGCTTCACCCTTTTGTCACTATCATCAGGCATTAAAATCCTTTCCTGTAAACAATGTTATGTTTGATATGGCATGACAGACATAATCTACGCTGCCAACAAAAACAGAATTTAAAAATGGAATAAACACTCACAAATAATATGCAACGATATTTTCTGCCACACACTCCCTGCACATGCCACACCTATTGAGGGACCGGAATCAGGTCTTGCATTTAAAACTTTGAGTTCCACAGTTTGTGACCTTATTTGAACCATTTACTCAGATGTTAGTCTTCCCACTCACTCCCAACTGTTCCAACTGTTGATTGGATGTGAAAATCTAACTGAGATCGACCAGAGTTTCTTATAACTACTGCTACTATTCTCTATTTAATATAGAATATAGAATAACTAGATGAGAATTTTAAAAAGTAAAAGATTAAATATATGAAACATATATATATATATATATATATATATAACCAGTTGATGGCACATTACACCATCATTTTTTTATTTTTTATTTCAGAAGCACTTATTGTTGAAGTATTGAGTTCATAAAAGAATCACAGAGAAACACATCATATCGAGGGTACTTAGTTCTCTCAAGTTGTGATGCATTTATAACTCAATCAGTTACATCTTGGAGTGCTTTATGTTCACGGCCATCCATCATTTACATTCCCAGAGCAGGAGGAAGAGGATGGCTACTGTCAGAGGTGCAATGTTGTATTAATAAAATCATCCAGTGTAAGTCAAAGCAGACCATTTGACAGGTCGCTGGTCAGACCACGTCTGGAATACTGTGACCAGTTTTGGTCCCCCCACATGGTAGGTGATATAGTGTACTTGGAAAAGGTCCAGAGGAGAGCTACAAGAATGATTCTCAGTTTAAAGAACCTCAGGGACTCAGATAAGCTCAAGGACCTTGGTCTAGTTACTTTAGAGCAGTGCAGACTTAGAGATAACTTGATAGGAGGTCTATAAAATAATTAAAGGACTGTAGAGCGTGTCTATTGATAGATTATTCCAGTTGAACAGATTAGGAAGGATCAGGGGACATAAGTTTAAACTATGTAAGAGTAGAAATAGACTGGATGTTAAGCGGTCCTTCTTTTCCCAGTGAGCCTCTGGAATTACTTAATAGGCTGGTGTGGTGGGTGCTGATTCTCTGCATGCCTTCAAGAGGGGGTTGGACCGGTTCCTGACTGCGGCAGAGATCGCATCAGATAGAAGGCAAATGACTTTATAGCTAACATTTGGTTCCTGTGAGCTAGTTTTGATTGCCTGAGGGATTCAGAGAGGAATTTTCCAGAGTATTTTTTCTCTTGCCCTGGGTTTTATCTGTTTTTTTGCCTCTCCCAGATTACATGACTGCGAGGGGGTGGGTTGGTGGTGGGGGGGGTTGTTGCAGGGGAAGGAGGGAGGAAGTGTTTATCATGATGCTCCGGCCATCATGGTGTGGAGCAGGCTGGTCTTTTCCTGCCCGTCAATTTTGTATGTCTGTTTTGATCATAAATCAAACATGACCATATAAAAGCTGAATGTGTTGTATCTTTAAGATAAAATGTTCAAGTTTCGCACTTCAAATGTTTCAGTGTTTTCCATTCTACCCTGTAACAATTAAACCTGAAATTTATGTCATCATGTCCAAGTAAAAAATGAGATTTTTGATTCCAACTGTTTGATTGGATGTGAAACCAGAGTTTCTCATAATTACTGCTAGGTTAAGTTGCTACCAAGTACAGTGTAAAACAAATGACATAAATTAATGCCAGTGCACAAAATATTGCACCAAAAAATGACGATTTGTACAGTCCTGCAATCTTCAGAAAATCAAAACTTTACTGTCAAATGCTACACCTTTTTAGTCCTTAATGATGTATCTGAGAATTACGATATTCATAACCATAATTTAAGCTTCTAACTAAAATCTAGAAACACAGGCCCACAAAGGCCCACAAAGCTTACACTGGGTTAAACAATGCTGAGGGAAAAGGAACTTAAGATCAACAGAGAGGAAATGCTAATGATGTAATCTCAATGCTAGGCAGCAATGTCAAAATGAGCTGCATCTCTCTAAAGCACAAGAACTGCTAATCATTAAGGACCCCTTCCATCCAAAGGTACCTCTGTTGGCTGCTCCTCTGAGGCTGGTTGAACAAGTTGATTGTGATGCTGGAGTACAGTCTTGTAATAATCAAGAACAGTCTGGCAGGGCGCTGCATGAAAGAAAATAATTTCAGATAAGCATCTAATTCAATCATAATATGCATCAGAATAGAATGTGCCACTATTCAGCATTCAGGAACAGGGTTCTTATGAAGATCAAAAGTCATTTTATGGGCCTTTCACCTCAATAATTATAGTATG
Organism: Pristiophorus japonicus; assembly: GCF_044704955.1. NCBI lineage: Eukaryota > Metazoa > Chordata > Chondrichthyes > Pristiophoridae > Pristiophorus > Pristiophorus japonicus. Next base: position 169,956,397 of record NC_091978.1, on the reverse strand, counting down.
GCAACCATAAAAATCTCCTCACTCTCACTGTGAATTCCAAAAACATTGAATTCTCAGCAAAGAAAAATCTCTGCATAACAGGTTATCATAAGACTGGTGAGAGTATATATGCACTGTTGGCTAGACTCATCAGAATTCAGTCAGCAAATATTGTGTTCTGCCATCATTTACAGTTGCATTACTTGCTGATAGAGGGGAAGGAGAGATCAGGCCCACGCTAAGCCATGTAGTTAAATAATTACCCTATTATCAGGGTAGTCGTAACCTGATTTTGTCTTGCGCTATTGAAGGTCAACAAAATAGTGCTACTGCGCAGCAGAGCTAGTCTCCAGTCGTCTTGGTTAATCCTTGCCACTGGACCAAGACCTAGCTCTGTCAAGTCCGTGTGGTGGCTGGTATGCAATGGCTACCACACGTTAAAAAAATCCACGCACAGGCATGTTCCACCCTTCAACATGTAGTATGGGACCTGGAATATTAGGTCCTACATTGAAACACCTGTGAACTCATCCCTTTTTGGCGTGGAAGCAAGTCATCCTCGATACGAGGGACCGCCTAAGAGAGAGAGAGATAAGGTAAATAGAGTGTGTGCTTGACCACTGTGTTCATAAATCTAAGTGTTAGTTTAAGTGTTTCTAGCCAAGAAAAAAATCCTGTAATCACAATCCTGAAATTTTCCTTTGTTACAACTAAGGACCTTTCACTGAGGATTGTAGGAATTGCTTCTGTATGTATGCAGCTTTAATAAATATGAGGACTAAAGCTTGGTTCAAGAATATAGAGTTGTCCAATACCAAAATTTCCATCCTGACGCTAAAATATTCAGCATAAATATGAATATCAGTTGAGCTCTAGTACTAAGGGTATGAGGGAACAGTATTAGAATAACTAAGTCAGATTTCACGCACCTGGAATGCTATCCAAGGTTTTCCTTAGCTCCTCATTTTCCTGTTGGAGTAAAACTACTTCCTGTTCCAACTCTTGGCACCTCTGACAGTAGCCATCCTCTTCTTCCTCCTCAGGAAATGTAGACGATGGATGGACATGAGATTCTGATGTTGCTGGGGATGTCCACCCTCCCAAAGTATGTGTAGGAGATGTGGAAAGTGAATCCATTTCTGTCACATGATTGCACTCACTCATTCCTACAGTACTCTGTGAAGGCCGCCCCCCGGCCAGTAGGTAACTTTGAAGAGAATCAGTAAACACACGAAGCAAGGCTGAGGTTTGATGTCTCTTTTGCACATACTGTAATTCCAACTCTGGATTGTCTGATGTCCGTGGCTGCATTGGGGCGTCTTTGACTAGCTGGCACTGTCCTGTGCGCTCATCGTAACATCCACTCTCTTTTTTTACACAAGAAATGACTTGAGGTTGGTTGGTGTCCAAAAGTTTTCCATTGTCCTTTAAGAGAGTCAGGACTCGACTGCATTGCTGTGCAAAGGCATCAAGTATTAAGCGGCTCTCTGTGATGGAGCAGAAAAACACATAATACTGTACAAGTGAACAAGAATTGTGTCTCATAATCAGTCAGCTCACCTTCCCCCAACAACACCACTTTCTCCACATGGTTAACTGCCTTGATGCAGCTTTCTTCACCTCACAGGGTGAAGTGGTAGAGTTTAGAGGCGTGGCACGATCATCAATACCACTTCACAATTGATAGAAAAGATAGATATTCCACTCTCCCAAGGCGAAATGCTTTGCTAATGTAATTCCTGCCTCCCCCTTAGTGAAACCGGACAAACACATAAAAATTATGTTGCAGCACTCCAAACGTCAACAGCTGTCAGATTAGTCAGAATAGATTTTAAAACACTCACAGAGCACACTTGCTGTTGAAAATTGATACCTGTATACATGTCAGAGGCCTATAAGTGTCTAACTCACTGCTTTGTTTCCTTTGCTGTGATAAAGCAAATATAATTTTTTGACTGATTACCGTATTTACTGTAATTGTGTCATTTAGAATCACCTATACAGTCCACTCCTCCGAATTCAAAGTGGCTTAATGAAAACTTTGGGATAATTCATTTTTAGTGATAAAAATAACGTTAAATTACCAGGAGGAGTGGTAATTTATATCGCACTTAATTAGTATTTTACGCAAGTAGAGCTCAGTACGGACAGGCCAGCCTCCTGAGTTCTGGCTAGACTATTTCCATAATGTATAATAAATAAAGGTTTCAGTCTTATTTTTGCTAACTGCATATGCAAAAATGGAAATATTCTCCTTAAATTATAAATTTGTTGCTAAGCAAGAACTTTATCCACTTTTATATTGCATTAAGACTTATGCGAGTGACACCGGTTCCTGATCGAGGGACGCCGGTTCCTGATCGAGGGACACCGGTTCCTGATCGAGGGACGCCTGTTCCTGATCGAGGGACGCCGGTTCCTGATCGAGGGACGCCTGTTCATGATCATAGAAACATAGAAACATAGAAAATAGGTGCAGGAGTAGGCCATTCGGCCCTTCTAGCCTGCACCGCCATTCAATGAGTTCATGGCTGAACATGCAACTTCAGTACCCCATTCCTGCTTTCTCACCATACCCCTTGATTCCCCTAGTAGTAAGGACTTCATCTAACTCCTTTTTGAATATATTTAGTGAATTGGCCTCAACAACTTTCTGTGGTAGAGAATTCCACAGGTTCACCACTCTCTGGGTGAAGAAGTTCCTCCTCATCTCGGTCCTAAATGGCTTCCCCCTTATCCTTAGACTGTGTCCCCTGGTTCTGGACTTCCCCAACATTGGGAACATTCTTCCTGCATCTAACCTGTCTAACCCCGTCAGAATTTTAAACGTTTCTATGAGGTCCCCTCTCATTCTTCTGAACTCCAGTGAATACAAGCCCAGTTGATCCAGTCTTTCTTGATAGGTCAGTCCCGCCATCCCGGGAATCAGTCTGGTGAACCTTCGCTGCACTCCCTCAATAGCAAGAATGTCCTTCCTCAGGTTAGGAGACCAAAACTGTACACAATACTCCAGGTGTGGCCTCACCAAGGCCCTGTACAATTGTAGCAACACCTCCCTGCCCTTGTACTCAAATCCCCTCGCTATGAAGGCCAACATGCCATTTGCTTTCTTAACCGCCTGCTGTACCTGCATGCCAACCTTCAATGACTGATGTGCCATGACACCCAGGTCTCTTTGCACCTCCCCTTTTCCTAATCTGTCACCATTCAGATAATAGTCTGTCTCTCTGTTTTTACCACCAAAGTGGATAACCTCACATTTATCCACATTATACTTCATCTGCCATGCATTTGCCCACTCACCTAACCTATCCAAGTCGCTCTGCAGCCTCATAGAATCCTCCTTGCAGCTCACACTGCCACCCAACTTAGTGTCATCCGCAAATTTGGAGATACTACATTTAATCCCCTCGTCTAAATCATTAATGTACAGTGTAAACAGCTGGGGCCCCAGCACAGAACCTTGCGGTACCCCACTAGTCACTGCCTGCCATTCTGAAAAGTTCCCATTTACTCCTACTCTTTGCTTCCTGTCTGACAACCAGTTCTCAATCCATGTCAGCACACTACCCCCAATCCCATGTGCTTTAACTTTGCACATTAATCTCTTGTGTGGGACCTTGTCGAAAGCCTTCTGAAAGTCCAAATATACCACATCAACTGGATTTTCCCTTGTCCACTCTACTGGAAACATCCTCAAAAAATTCCAGAAGATTTGTCAAGCATGATTTCCCTTTCACAAATCCATGCTGACTTGGACCTATCATATTACCTCTTTCCAAATGCACTGCTATGACATCCTTAATAATTGATTCCATCATTTTACCCACTACCGATGTCAGGCTGACCGGTCTGTAATTCCCTGTTTTCTCTCTCCCTCCTTTTTTAAAAAGTGGGGTTACATTGGCTACCCTCCACTCCATAGGAACTGATCCAGAGTCAATGGAATGTTGGAAAATGACTGCCAATGCATCCACTATTTCCAAGGCCACCTCCTTAAGTACTCTGGGATGCAGTCCATCAGGCCCTGGGGATTTATCGGCCTTCAATCCCATCAATTTCCCCAACACAATTTCCCGACTAATAAGGATTTCCCTCAGTTCCTCCTCCTTACTAGACTCTCCGACCCCTTTTATATCAAAGGATACCTGTTCCTGATCGAGGGGCACCGGTTCCTGATCGAGGGACACCTGTTCCTGATCAAAGGACGTCTGTTCCTGATCAAGGGATGCCTGTTCCTGATCGAGGGGCGCCTGTTCCTGATCGAGGGGCGCCTGTTCCTGATCGAGGGACGCCGGTTCCTGATCGAGGGACGCCGGTTCCTGATCGAGGGACGGCGGTTCCTGATCGAAGGGCGCCTGTTCCTGATCGAGGGACACCGGTTCCTGATCGAGAGACACCGGTTCCTGATCGAGAGACACCGGTTCCTGATCGAGGGACAATGGTTCCTGATCGAGGGACAACGGTTCCTGATCGAGGAACGCCGGTTCCTGATCGAGGGACACCTGTTCATGATCAAAGGATACCTGTTCCTGATCGAGGGACGCCGGTTCCTGATCGAGGGACGCCTGTTCCTGATCGAGGGATGCCGGTTCCTGATCGAGGGACATCTGTTCATGATCAAAGGATACCTGTTCCTGATCGAGGGACGTCAGTTCCTGATCGAGGGACACCTGTTCATGATCAAAGGATACCTGTTCCTGATCGAGGGACACCTGTTCATGATCAAAGGATACCTGTTCCTGATCGAGGGGCACCGGTTCCTGATCAAAGGACGCCTGTTCCTGATCAAAGGATGCCCGTTCCTGATCGAGGGACGCCTGTTCCTGATCTAAGGACGCCTGTTCCTGATCAAAGGACGCCTGTTCCTGATCGAGGGGCGCCTGTTCCTGATCGAGGGGCGCCTGTTCCTGATCGAGGGACACCTGTTCCTGATCGAGAGACACCGGTTCCTGATCGAGGGACACCGGTTCCTGATCGAGGGACATCGGTTCCTAATCGAGGGACGCCAGTTCCTGATCGAGGGACGCCGGTTCCCGATCGAGGGACACCAGTTCCTGATCGAGAGACACCGGTTCCTGATCGAGAGACACCGGTTCCTGATCGAGGGACAACGGTTCCTGATCGAGGGACAACGGTTCCTGATCGAGGGACATCTGTTCATGATCAAAGGATACCTGTTCATAATCAAAGGATACCTGTTCCTGATCGAGGGGCACCGGTTCCTGATCAAAGGACGCCTGTTCCTGATCAAAGGACGCCTGTTCCTGATCAAAGGATGCCTGTTCCTGATCAAAGGACGCCCGTTCCTGATCGAGGGACGCCTGTTCCTGATCTAAGGACGCCTGTTCCTGATCAAAGGACGCCTGTTCCTGATCGAGGGGCGCCTGTTCCTGATCGAGGGGCGCCTGTTCCTGATCGAGGGACACCTGTTCCTGATCGAGAGACACCGGTTCCTGATCGAGGGACACCGGTTCCTGATCGAGGGACATCGGTTCCTAATCGAGGGACGCCAGTTCCTGATCGAGAGACACCGGTTCCTGATCGAGAGACACCGGTTCCTGATCGAGGGACATCTGTTCATGATCAAAGGATACCTGTTCATGATCAAAGGATACCTGTTCCTGATCGAGGGACACCTGTTCATGATCAAAGGATACCTGTTCCTGATCGAGGGGCAGCGGTTCCTGATCAAAGGACGCCTGTTCCTGATCAAAGGACGCCTGTTCCTGATCAAAGGATGCCTGTTCCTGATCGAGGGACGCCTGTTCCTGATCAAAGGACGCCTGTTCCTGATCAAAGGACGCCCGTTCCTGATCGAGGGACGCCTGTTCCTGATCTAAGGACGCCTGTTCCTGATCAAAGGACGCCTGTTCCTGATCGAGGGGCGCCTGTTCCTGATCGAGGGGCGCCTGTTCCTGATCGAGGGACACCTGTTCCTGATCGAGAGACACCGGTTCCTGATCGAGGGACACCGGTTCCTGATCGAGGGACATCGGTTCCTAATCGAGGGACGCCAGTTCCTGATCGAGGGACACCGGTTCCTGATCGAGGGACATCGGTTCCTAATCGAGGGACGCCAGTTCCTGATCGAGAGACACCGGTTCCTGATCGAGAGACACCGGTTCCTGATCGAGGGACAACGGTTCCTGATCGAGGGACAACGGTTCCTGATCGAGGGACAACGGTTCCTGATCGAGGGACAATGGTTCCTGATCGAGGGACAACGGTTCCTGATCGAGGGACATCTGTTCATGATCAAAGGATACCTGTTCCTGATCGAGGGACGTCAGTTCCTGATCGAGGGACGCCTGTTCCTGATCAAAGGACGCCTGTTCCTGATCGAGGGGCGCCTGTTCCTGATCGAGGGGCGCCTGTTCCTGATCGAGGGACACCGGTTCCTAATCGAAGGGCGCCTGTTCCTGATCGAGGGACGCCTATTCCTGATCGAGAGACACCGGTTCCTGATCGAGAGACACCGGTTCCTGATCGAGGGACAACGGTTCCTGATCGAGGGACAACGGTTCCTGATCGAGGGACAACTGTTCATGATCAAAGGATACCTGTTCCTGATCGAGGGATGCCGGTTCCTGATCGAGGGACGCCTGTTCCTGATCGAGGGACGCCGGTTCCTGATCGAGGGACGCCGGTTCCTGATCGAGGGACACCTGTTCATGATCAAAGGATACCTGTTCCTGATCGAGGGACGCCGGTTCCTGATCGAGGGACACCTGTTCATGATCTAAGGATACCTGTTCCTGATCGAGGGACGCCTGTTCATGATCAAAGGATACCTGTTCCTGATCGAGGGACACCTGTTCCTGATCAAAGGACGCCTGTTCCTGATCAAAGGACGCCTGTTCCTGATCAAAGGACACCTGTTCCTGATCGAGGGGCGCCTGTTCCTGATCGAGGGACGCCTGTTCCTGATCAAAGGACGCCGGTTCCTGATCGAGGGATGCCGGTTCCTGATCGAGGGACGCCGGTTCCTGATCGAGGGACGCCGGTTCCTGATCGAAGGGCGCCTGTTCCTGATCGAGGGATGCCTATTCCTGATCGAGAGACACCGGTTCCTGATCGAGAGACACCGGTTCCTGATCGAGGGACAACGGTTCCTGATCGAGGGACAACGGTTCCTGATCGAGGGACAACTGTTCCTGATCGAGGGACGCCGGTTCCTGATCGAGGGACACCTGTTCATGATCAAAGGATTCCTGTTCCTGATCGAGGGACGCCAGTTCCTGATCAAAGGACGCCTGTTCCTGATCGAGGGGCATCGGTTCCTGATCAAGGGACACCTATTCCTGATCAAAGACGCCTGTTCCTGATCAAAGGACGCCTGTTCCTGATCGAGGGGCGCCTGTTCCTGATCGAGGGGCGCCTGTTCCTGATCAAAGGACGCCTGTTCCTGATCAAAGGACGCCTGTTCCTGATCGAGGGGCACCGGTTCCTGATCGAGGGACACCTGTTCCTGATCAAAGGACGCCTGTTCCTGATCAAAGGACGCCTGTTCCTGATCGAGGGGCACCTGTTCCTGATCGAGGGGCGCCTGTTCCTGATCGAAGGACGCCTGTTCCTGATCAAAGGACGCCTGTTCATGATCAAAGGATACCTGTTCCTGATCGAGGGACGCCTGTTCCTGATCAAAGGACGCCTGTTCCAGATCGAGGGACGCCTGTTCATGATCAAAGGATACCTGTTCCTGATCGAGGGACACCTGTTCCTGATCAAAGGACGCCTGTTCCTGATCGAGGGACGCCTATTCCTGATCGAGAGACACCGGTTCCTGATCGAGAGACACCGGTTCCTGATCGAGGGACAACGGTTCCTGATCGAGGGACAACGGTTCCTGATCGAGGGACAACTGTTCATGATCAAAGGATACCTGTTCCTGATCGAGGGATGCCGGTTCCTGATCGAGGGACGCCTGTTCCTGATCGAGGGACGCCGGTTCCTGATCGAGGGACGCCGGTTCCTGATCGAGGGACACCTGTTCATGATCAAAGGATACCTGTTCCTGATCGAGGGACGCCGGTTCCTGATCGAGGGACACCTGTTCATGATCTAAGGATACCTGTTCCTGATCGAGGGACGCCTGTTCATGATCAAAGGATACCTGTTCCTGATCGAGGGACACCTGTTCCTGATCAAAGGACGCCTGTTCCTGATCAAAGGACGCCTGTTCCTGATCAAAGGACACCTGTTCCTGATCGAGGGGCGCCTGTTCCTGATCGAGGGACGCCTGTTCCTGATCAAAGGACTCCGGTTCCTGATCGAGGGACGCCGGTTCCTGATCGAGGGACGCCGGTTCCTGATCGAGGGACGCCGGTTCCTGATCGAAGGGCGCCTGTTCATGATCGAGGGATGCCTATTCCTGATCGAGAGACACCGGTTCCTGATCGAGAGACACCGGTTCCTGATCGAGGGACAACGGTTCCTGATCGAGGGACAACGGTTCCTGATCGAGGGACAACTGTTCCTGATCGAGGGACGCCGGTTCCTGATCGAGGGACACCTGTTCATGATCAAAGGATTCCTGTTCCTGATCGAGGGACGCCAGTTCCTGATCAAAGGACGCCTGTTCCTGATCGAGGGGCACCGGTTCCTGATCAAGGGACACCTGTTCCTGATCAAAGACGCCTGTTCCTGATCAAAGGACGCCTGTTCCTGATCGAGGGGCGCCTGTTCCTGATCGAGGGACGCCTGTTCCTGATCAAAGGACGCCTGTTCCTGATCAAAGGACGCCTGTTCCTGATCGAGGGGCACCGGTTCATGATCGAGGGACACCTGTTCCTGATCAAAGGACGCCTGTTCCTGATCAAAGGACGCCTGTTCCTGATCGAGGGGCACCTGTTCCTGATCGAGGGGCGCCTGTTCCTGATCGAAGGACGCCTGTTCCTGATCAAAGGACGCCTGTTCATGATCAAAGGATACCTGTTCCTGATCGAGGGACGCCTGTTCCTGATCAAAGGACGCCTGTTCATGATCAAAGGATACCTGTTCCAGATCGAGGGACGCCTGTTCATGATCAAAGGATACCTGTTCCTGATCGAGGGACACCTGTTCCTGATCAAAGGACGCCTGTTCCTGATCAAAGGACGCCTGTTCCTGATCAAGGGGCGCCTGTTCCTGATCGAGGGACGCCTGTTCCTGATCAAAGGACGCCTGTTCCTGATCGAGGGGCGCCTGTTCCTGATCGAGGGGCGCCTGTTCCTGATCGAGGGGCGCCTGTTCCTGATCGAAGGACGCCTGTTCCTGACCGAGGGACGCCTGTTCCTGATCGAAGGACGCCTGTTCCTGATCGAGGGACGCCTGTTCCTGATCGAGGGACACCGGTTCCTGATCGAGGGACACCTGTTCCTGATCGAAGGACGCCGGTTCCTGATCGAGGGACGCCGGTTCCTGAACGAGGGACGCCTATTCCTGATCGAGTGATGCCGGTTCCGGATCGAGAGACACCGGTTCCTGATCGAGGGACAACGGTTCCTGATCGAGGGACAACGGTTCCTGATCGAGGGACAACGGTTCCTGATCGAGGGACAACTGTTCCTGATCGAGGGACGCCGGTTCCTGATCGAGGGACACCTGTTCATGATCAAAGGATACCTGTTCCTGATCGAGGGACGCCGGTTCCTGATCAAAGGACGCCTGTTCATGATCGAGGGGCACCGGTTCCTGATCGAGGGACACCTGTTCCTGATCAAAGGACGCCTGTTCCTGATCAAAGGACGCCTGTTCCTGATCGAGGGGTGCCTGTTCCTGATCGAGGGACGCCTGTTCCTGATCAAAGGACGCCTGTTCCTGATCAAAGGACGCCTGTTCCTGATCGAGGGGCACTGGTTCCTGATCGAGGGGCACCGGTTCCTGATCGAGGGACATCGGTTCCTAATCGAGGGGCACCGGTTCCTGATCGAGGGACACCTGTTCCTGATCAAAGGACACCTGTTCCTGATCAAAGGACGCCTGTTCCTGATCGGGGGGCACCTGTTCCTGATCGAGGGGTGCCTGTTCCTGATCAAAGGACGCCTGTTCCTGATCAAAGGACGCCTGTTCATGATCAAAGGATACCTGTTCCTGATCGAGGGACGCCTGTTCATGATCAAAGGATACCTGTTCCTGATCGAGGGACACCTGTTCCTGATCAAAGGACGCCTGTTCCTGATCAAAGGACGCCTATTCCTGATCAAAGGACGCCTATTCCTGATCAAAGGACGCCTGTTCCTGATCAAGGGGCGCCTGTTCCTGATCGAGGGGCGCCTGTTCCTGATCAAAGGACGCCTGTTCCTGATCAAAGGACGCCTGTTCCTGATCGAGGGGCGCCTGTTCCTGATCGAGGGGCGCCTGTTCCTGATCGAGGGACGCCTGTTCCTGATCGAGAGACACCGGTTCCTGATCAAAGGACACCGGTTCCTGATCGAGGGACATCGGTTCCTAATCGAGGGACGCCAGTTCCTGATCGAGGGACGCCGGTTCCTGATCGAAGGGCGCCTGTTCCTGATCGAGGGATGCCTATTCCTGATCGAGAGACACCGGTTCCTGATCGAGAGACACCGGTTCCTGATCGAGAGACACCGGTTCCTGATCGAGGGACAACGGTTCCTGATCGAGGGACAACGGTTCCTGATCGAGGGACAACTGTTCATGATCAAAGGATACCTGTTCCTGATCGAGGGATGCCGGTTCCTGATCGAGGGACGCCTGTTCCTGATCGAAGGACGCCGGTTCCTGATCGAGGGACGCCGGTTCCTGATCGAGGGACACCTGTTCATGATCTAAGGATACCTGTTCCTGATCGAGGGACGCCTGTTCATGATCAAAGGATACCTGTTCCTGATCGAGGGACACCTGTTCCTGATCAAAGGACGCCTGTTCCTGATCAAAGGACGCCTGTTCCTGATCAAAGGACACCTGTTCCTGATCGAGGGGCGCCTGTTCCTGATCGAGGGACGCCTGTTCCTGATCAAAGGACGCCGGTTCCTGATCGAGGGACGCCGGTTCCTGATCGAGGGACGCCGGTTCCTGGTCGAGGGACGCCGGTTCCTGATCGAAGGGCGCCTGTTCCTGATCGAGGGATGCCTATTCCTGATCGAGAGACACCGGTTCCTGATCGAGAGACACCGGTTCCTGATCGAGGGACAACGGTTCCTGATCGAGGGACAACGGTTCCTGATCGAGGGACAACGGTTCCTGATCGAGGGACAACTGTTCCTGATCGAGGGACGCCGGTTCCTGATCGAGGGACACTTGTTCATGATCAAAGGATACCTGTTCCTGATCGAGGGACGCCGGTTCCTGATCAAAGGACGCCTGTTCCTGATCGAGGGGCACCGGTTCCTGATCAAAGGACGCCTGTTCCTGATCAAAGGACGCCTGTTCCTGATCGAGGGACGCCTGTTCCTGATCAAAGGACGCCTGTTCCTGATCAAAGGACGCCTGTTCCTGATCGAGGGGCACCGGTTCCTGATCGAGGGACATCGGTTCCTAATCGAAGGGCACCGGTTCCTGATCGAGGGGCACCTGTTCCTGATCAAAGGACGCCTGTTCCTGATCAAAGGACGCCTGTTCCTGATCGGGGGGCACCTGTTCCTGATCGAGGGACACCTATTCCTGATCGAGGGACGCCGGTTCCTGATCGAGGGACGCCGGGTCCTTATCGAGGGACATCGGTTCCTGATCGAGGGACACCGGTTCCTGATTGAGGGACACCTGTTCCTGATCGAGGGACGCCTGTTCCTGAACGAGAGACGCCTGTTCCTGATCGAGGGACATCGGTTCCTGATCAAGGGATGCCTGTTCCTGATCGAGGGACGCCTGTTCCTGATCGAGGGACGCCGGTTCCTGATCGAGGGACGCCTGTTCCTGATCGAGGGATGCCTGTTCCTGATCGAGGGACGCCAGTTCCTGATCGAGGGACGCCTGTTCCTGATCGAGGGACGCCGGTTCCTGATCGAGGGACGTCTGTTCCTGATCGAGGGATGCCTGTTCCTGATCGAGGGACGCCGGTTCCTGATCGAGGGACGCCTGTTCCTGATGGATTGACACGGTTCCTGATCGAGGGACGCCGGTTCCTGATCGAGAGACATCGGTTCCTGAGCGAAGGACAACGGAGTCTGATCGAGGGACAACGGTTCCTGATCGAGAGACACCGGTTCCTCATCGAGGGACAACGGTTCCTCATCGAGGGACAACGGTTCCTGATCGAGGGACACAGGTTCCTGATCGAGGGACGCCTGTTCCTGATCGAGGGACGCCTGTTCCTGATCGAGGGACGCCGGTTCCTGATCGAGGGACGTCTGTTCCTGATCGAGGGACGCCTGTTCCTGATCGAGGGTCGCCGGTTCCTGATCGAGGGACGCCTGTTCCGGATGGATTGACACGGTTCCTGATCGAGGGACACCGGTTCCTGATCGAGAGACATCGGTTCCTGATCGAGGGACAACGGAGTCTGATCGAGGGACAACGATTCCTGATCGAGGGACAAAGATCCCTGATCGAGGGACACCTATTCCTGATCGAGGGACACCTATTCCTGATCGAGGGACAACGGTCCCTGATCGAGGGACACCTATTCCTGATCGAGGGACGCCGGTTCCTGATCGAGGGATGCCGGTTCCTTATCGAGGGACATCGGTTCCTGATCGAGGGACACCGGTTCCTGATCGAGGGACGACTGTTCCTGATCGAGGGACGCCTGTTCCTGAACGAGAGACGCCTGTTCCTGATCGAGGGACATCGGTTCCTGATCGAGGGACGCCTGTTCCTGATCACGGGACGCCGGTTCCTGATCGAGGGGCGCCTGTTCCTGATCGAGGGACGCCTGTTCCTGATCGAGGGAAGCCGGTTCCTGATCGAGGGACGCCTGTTCCTGATCGAGGGACGCCTGTTCCTGATCGAGGGACGCCAGTTCCTGATCGAGGGACGTCTGTTCCTGATCGAGGGACGCCTGTTCCTGATGGATTGACATGGTTCCTGATCGAGGGACGCCGGTTCCTGATCGAGAGACATCAGTTCCTGATCGAGGGACAACGGAGTCTGATCGAGGGACAACGGTTCCTGATCGAGAGACACCGGTTCCTCATCGAGGGACAATGGTTCCTGATCGAGGGACAACGGTTCCTGATCGAGGGACACAGGTTCCTGATCGAGGGACGCCGGTTCCTGATCGAGAGACACCTATTCCTGATCGAGAGACACCGGTTCCTGATCGAGGGACAACGGTTCCTGAGGGACAACGGTTCCTGATCGAGGGACAATGGTTCCTGATCGAGGGACTCCTGTTCCTGATCGAGGGACAACGGTTCCTGATCGATGGACACTGGTTCGTGATCGAGGGACATCGGTTCCTGATCGAGGGACAACGGTTCCTGATCGAGGGACAATGGTTCCTGATCAAGGGATACCGGTTCCTGATCGAGGGATACTGGTTCCTGATCGATGGACACCGGTTCGTGATCGAGCGACATCGGTTCCTGATCGATGGACACCGGTTCGTGATCGAGGGACATCGGTTCCTGATCGAGGGACAACGGTTCCTGATCGAGGGACAACGGTTCCTGATCGAGGGACAACTGTTCCTGATCGAGGGACGCCGGTTCCTGATCGAGGGACACTTGTTCATGATCAAAGGATACCTGTTCCTGATCGAGGGACGCCGGTTCCTGATCAAAGGACGCCTGTTCCTGATCGAGGGGCACCGGTTCCTGATCAAAGGACGCCTGTTCCTGATCAAAGGACGCCTGTTCCTGATCGAGGGACGCCTGTTCCTGATCAAAGGACGCCTGTTCCTGATCAAAGGACGCCTGTTCCTGATCGAGGGGCACCGGTTCCTGATCGAGGGACATCGGTTCCTAATCGAAGGGCACCGGTTCCTGATCGAGGGGCACCTGTTCCTGATCAAAGGACGCCTGTTCCTGATCAAAGGACGCCTGTTCCTGATCGGGGGGCACCTGTTCCTGATCGAGGGACACCTATTCCTGATCGAGGGACGCCGGTTCCTGATCGAGGGACGCCGGGTCCTTATCGAGGGACATCGGTTCCTGATCGAGGGACACCGGTTCCTGATTGAGGGACACCTGTTCCTGATCGAGGGACGCCTGTTCCTGAACGAGAGACGCCTGTTCCTGATCGAGGGACATCGGTTCCTGATCAAGGGATGCCTGTTCCTGATCAAGGGACGCCGGTTCCTGATCGAGAGACGCCTGTTCCTGATCGAGGGACGCCTGTTCCTGATCGAGGGACGCCGGTTCCTGATCGAGGGACGCCTGTTCCTGATCGAGGGATGCCTGTTCCTGATCGAGGGACGCCAGTTCCTGATCGAGGGACGCCTGTTCCTGATCGAGGGACGCCGGTTCCTGATCGAGGGACGTCTGTTCCTGATCGAGGGATGCCTGTTCCTGATCGAGGGACGCCGGTTCCTGATCGAGGGACGCCTGTTCCTGATGGATTGACACGGTTCCTGATCGAGGGACGCCGGTTCCTGATCGAGAGACATCGGTTCCTGAGCGAAGGACAACGGAGTCTGATCGAGGGACAACGGTTCCTGATCGAGAGACACCGGTTCCTCATCGAGGGACAACGGTTCCTCATCGAGGGACAACGGTTCCTGATCGAGGGACACAGGTTCCTGATCGAGGGACGCCTGTTCCTGATCGAGGGACGCCTGTTCCTGATCGAGGGACGCCGGTTCCTGATCGAGGGACGTCTGTTCCTGATCGAGGGACGCCTGTTCCTGATCGAGGGTCGCCGGTTCCTGATCGAGGGACGCCTGTTCCGGATGGATTGTCACGGTTCCTGATCGAGGGACACCGGTTCCTGATCGAGAGACATCGGTTCCTGATCGAGGGACAACGGAGTCTGATCGAGGGACAACGATTCCTGATCGAGGGACAAAGATCCCTGATCGAGGGACACCTATTCCTGATCGAGGGACACCTATTCCTGATCGAGGGACAACGGTCCCTGATCGAGGGACACCTATTCCTGATCGAGGGACGCCGGTTCCTGATCGAGGGATGCCGGTTCCTTATCGAGGGACATCGGTTCCTGATCGAGGGACACCGGTTCCTGATCGAGGGACGACTGTTCCTGATCGAGGGACGCCTGTTCCTGAACGAGAGACGCC
The DNA here is from genome assembly GCF_044704955.1 of Pristiophorus japonicus. Classification (NCBI taxonomy): domain Eukaryota; kingdom Metazoa; phylum Chordata; class Chondrichthyes; family Pristiophoridae; genus Pristiophorus; species Pristiophorus japonicus. The sequence goes on along the minus strand of NC_091978.1, from coordinate 169,941,297 downwards.
TGTTCCTGATCGAGGGACATCGGTTCCTGATCGAGGGACGCCTGTTCCTGATCACGGGACGCCGGTTCCTGATCGAGGGGCGCCTGTTCCTGATCGAGGGACGCCTGTTCCTGATCGAGGGAAGCCGGTTCCTGATCGAGGGACGCCTGTTCCTGATCGAGGGACGCCTGTTCCTGATCGAGGGACGCCAGTTCCTGATCGAGGGACGTCTGTTCCTGATCGAGGGACGCCTGTTCCTGATGGATTGACATGGTTCCTGATCGAGGGACGCCGGTTCCTGATCGAGAGACATCAGTTCCTGATCGAGGGACAACGGAGTCTGATCGAGGGACAACGGTTCCTGATCGAGAGACACCGGTTCCTCATCGAGGGACAATGGTTCCTGATCGAGGGACAACGGTTCCTGATCGAGGGACACAGGTTCCTGATCGAGGGACGCCGGTTCCTGATCGAGAGACACCTATTCCTGATCGAGAGACACCGGTTCCTGATCGAGGGACAACGGTTCCTGAGGGACAACGGTTCCTGATCGAGGGACAATGGTTCCTGATCGAGGGACTCCTGTTCCTGATCGAGGGACAACGGTTCCTGATCGATGGACACTGGTTCGTGATCGAGGGACATCGGTTCCTGATCGAGGGACAACGGTTCCTGATCGAGGGACAATGGTTCCTGATCAAGGGATACCGGTTCCTGATCGAGGGATACTGGTTCCTGATCGATGGACACCGGTTCGTGATCGAGCGACATCGGTTCCTGATCGATGGACACCGGTTCGTGATCGAGGGACATCGGTTCCTGATCGAGGGACAACGGTTCCTGATCGAGGGACAACGGTTCCTGATCGAGGGACAATGGTTCCTGATCGATTGACAACGGTTCCTGATCGAGGGACAACGGTTCCTGATCGAGGGACAACCGTTCCTGATCGAGGGACACCGGTTCCTGATCGAGGGACACCGGTTCCTGATCGAGGGACATCGGTTCCTGACCGAGGGACGCCTGTTCCTGACCGAGGGACGCCTGTTCCTGATCGAGGGATACCGGTTCCTGATTGAGGGACGCCTGTTCCTGATTGAGGGACGCCTGTTCCTGATCGAGGGACACCGGTTCCTGATGGAGAGACACCGGTTCCTGATCGAGGGGCACCGGTTCCTCTTACACAATTCTTGTAGCTGCAGTCAGAAAGTAAACTTGACGACCTCAGTCATTCCCCACAAGTATACTTTTCAAAATAAAAAAAGGAAATGTTGGAAACACAGCAGGTTCAACCATATTTGTAAAGATAAAAGACAAGTTAATATATTTGGTGTAATCCCTTTTGTCTGAGCTGAAATGGAAAATAAGTGTGCCCTTTAATGGAACTGAACACGACAAAAGGAGGAAACGTCTCGAGTTTAATTTGCTATAACTGTTTGGTTCACTGTCACTGTGAGTAATGCCAGCTTGGAGAAGCTCTGCTCGTCTCCTCAGTTGGCTGAAACTTGAAAGTAAACTTTACAAATAAAGAGAAACTGCAGGTGCTGGAAATTTCCAATAAAAACAGAAGGTGGTGGGAATATGCAGCAGGCCCATCAGTATATGAAAAGGAGTAAGACAGTAGAACATTTTGGGACCTTTGATCATTACATCTCACAATATTAACTCGTTTTCAAGTGCCCAAACTTGGATGAGAGCAAAAGCTGCAAACAGACATTTCCTTACATGCAACTGAACTAAACACAAACATGTTTCAATATACAGCTAGCAAATAAGGGAGTGAAACCTTTCTTCACTGAACATTATGCAAATATTCTAACTGGAGGAAAACAGCCAAAACACATTAGGGAGTGGTATTCTCTCAAGTCATTGCACTTTTATTTCTCTTTTTTTTTCTATCTTGTATCATCATTTCCTGTTTGCAATTCTAACTGTTTCTGGAACTAACTGGTTTCAGAGAGCAGCTCTATTATGTTCGAAGACATTTGCAGGAATTAATTCAAAAACCCAGAGAGTTTAGGCTCCACCGTGCCAGATGTTGTCTATTTTATGCTGAAAGAGATAACCGAATAATTTCGACACTGCCTTTAATATTGGCAGCTCTCTAGCAATTCTATCAAGAATGTTCCTAATCTTTAATCTCAGGACAGCCCAATTAGCAATATTTTTATGTTCTTTGTCTTCGGCCCTATGTGCCAGCACCACAAGGTTTTAATTTCCTTTCAAACAAAGTTTAACATTGTTACACTTCAACAACAACAACTTGTATTTATATAGCGCCTTTAACATGGTAAAATGTCCCAAAGCGCTTCACAGGAGTGGTCTAAAACAAAATTTACCACTGAGCCACATAAGGAGAAATTAGGGCAGATGACCAAAAGCTTGGTCAAAGAGGTAAGTTTTAAGGAGCGTCTTAAAGAAGGAAAGAGAGGTAGAGTGGCGGAGAGGTTTAAGGGAGGGAATTCCAAGGCTTAGGGCCCAGGCAGCTGAAGGCACGTCCACCGATAGTTGAGCGAATAAAATCAGGGATGCTCAAGAGGCCAGAATTCGTGGAGCGCAGATATCTCCGGGCATGGTGGAGCTGGAGGAGATTACAGAGAGAGGGAGGGGCAAGACCATGGAGGGATTTGAAAACATGGATGAGAATTTTGAAATCGAGGTGTTACTTAACCGGGAGCCAATGTAGGTCAACGAGAATAGGGATGACGGGTGAGCGGGACATGGTGTGAGTTAGGACACAGGCAGCAGAGTTCTGGATGACTTCAAGTTTACGTAGAGTAGTACGTGGAGGCCAGCCAGGAGTGCGTTGGAATTGTCAAGTCTAGAGATAACAAAGGCATGGATGAGGGTTTCAAAAGCAGAAGAGATGAGATGGGGCCGAGATGGACAAGGTTAAATAGACGATCTTAGTTATGGAAGCTCATTTTAAGGTCAAATATGACACCAAGATTGCAAACAGTCTGGTTCAGCCTCAGACAGATGTTCGGGAGAGGGATGGAGTTGGTGGCTAGGGAACAGAGTTTGTGGTGGGGTCTGAAGACAATGGCTTTGGTCTTCTCAATATTTAACTGGAGGAAATTTCTGCTCATCCAGCACTGTATGTCGGACAAGCAGTCTGACAATTTGGAGACTGTGGAGGGGTTGAGTGAAGTGGTGGTGAGGTAGAACTGGGTGTCATCAGTGTACATGTGGAATCTGATGCTGTGTTTCCGGATGATGTCGCTGAGGGGCAGCATGTAGATGAGAAATAGGAGGGGGCCAAGGATAGATCATTGGGGGGACTCCAGAGTTAACAATGCAGAAGGCTGGAAGAGAAACCATTGCAGGTGATTCTCTGGCTACAATTCGATAGATAAGAATGGAACCTGGTGAGTGCAGTCCCACCCAGCTGCATGATGGTGGAGCGGCGTTGGAGGAGGATACCATGGTCAACCGTGCAGACAGGTCAAAAAGGACAAAGAGGGATAATTTACCTTTGTCACAGTCATATCGGATGTCATTTGTGGCTTTGATAAGAGCCATTATGGTACTGTGGCAAGGGCGAAAACCTGATTGGAGAGACTCAACCATGGAGTTCCGGGGAAGATGGGCACAGATTTGGGAGGTGACAACATGTTCAAGGACTTTGGAGAGGAAAGGGAGGTCAGAGATGGAACGGTAGTTTGCAAGGATGGAGGGGCATCAAGGGTTGTTTTTTTGAAGGGGGTGATGACGACAGATTTGGAGGAGAGGATGACATTACCTGAGGAGAGAGAACCGTTAAGAATGTCAGCTAACACGGGAGCCAGAAAAGGAAGTTGGGTGGTAAGCAGTTTAGTGGGAATAGGATCGAGGGAGCAGAAAGTGGATCTCATGGAGCTCGCAGACGTCATGAGGGGAGATCGGAGAGAAACTGGAGAAAGATGTGAATTCAGGGCTAGGACAAGGGGGAACCTTACAGAAAGTTTAGCCCGGTGGGCTAGGGGAAGGAAGGGAAGTGGCAGAGGCAGCTGATCAGATAGGCTCAACCTTAGAGACAAAGAGGTCCATGAGCTCTTAGCACTTGTTGTTGTAGGTGAGGTTGGAGTGGACAGGGGAGAGGGGTTTAAGAAGACGGTTTGAGTTGAAAAAAGAAGCCGGTGGTTATCTTTGCATTCCAAGATGATCTTTGGCAGATGAGAGCAGAACCCGAAGATGCTTTATGTGGTCGAGCCACATCTGGCGGTGAATGGCTAAACCAGTTGCCCGCCCTATTGTTTCAAGTCTGCATCCCTTGGACTTAATGGAGTGAAGATGAGGGCTGTACCAGGGGGAATGGCCAGGGTGAGAGAAAGTAATGGTTTTAATAGGGACTAGGGCATCAACGGTGGTTGTCAGGCCATGGTTGAGTAGATTAGTAGCTGCAAAAATGTCATTGTGAATGGATTTTTGTACAGGGGCCATCAACTTAATGAAGAAGTGTTTGGAAAAAACTTAGAAAGAAAGAACTCGTGTCCATATAACATCTTATCGTATCTCTCAGGACATCCCAAAGTGTTTTGCAGAAAATTAATAATTTTGAAGTGCAATTTCACTCTTGCTATATAAACAAATTTGGCTGCGATTTTGCATAGAGCAAGGCACAAAACAATGACATGGGTAATCTATGTTTTGCTGTTGCTGGTTGAGTGAAAAATGCTAGCCAGGAGCACTCCCTGCTCTTCTAGTGGTATTATGGCCCCCAATATTTAAAGGAAGGTGGGAAGGGTGCGGAGGAGGCCGAAAACAGCCGAAGATCACGGGAAGGTCGGGGAAGTGGAGGTCCTGCTGAACTTGACGGCAGGACCACATTATTAGTTTTTGGTTTTGTTTCCCACCTGGAAGTCAGCTAAATATATATAGCCCAGCCAGCGGCCGGGAAAACACGTGGCAGGAGGCCATAGCCTGGGACCCTAGGGGATGATTTCCAGTAATCGGGAGGGGGAAAGTCGACAATTGGGGCTGGGGGAGGGTCGGTCGGCAAATACAGTGGGAGGAGAGAGAGCCAAACGGGGCTGGGGCGAGGTCAGTGATCGAGATGGGGGGGGGGGGAGGCCAAAGACTTCCTTGAGGGGCTGGAGGATGCTTTCCTGCTTCTCCTGGCCCACAAGGAGGACTGAAAAAGGCACATACCTTGTAGCACCAGCAGGCCTAGCCTCCTTTTTACTGCCTGGTTTCCTGACCCCTGGGAAACACTGACAGCAGCAGTGAATTTTAAATCAGACGCCCAATTGCATTGTGGGAGCCCGATTTGAATATGTTCATGAAGTTTCTCGCATCTCCATGGCAGGACACTCATGCGCTCCAATATCTACTGCTGTAGAAAAGGCGGCAAGCGCATGGGGACGTAGTCCTCATATTTAAGTCTTTAATATCAAGGCCATGGAATCTTTAATGAAAACGTGAAGAAGAAGACAGACCTTGGTTTAATGTTTCATCCTGGCACCTGCAAAAATGCAGCATTCTTTCAGTACGTAAGGTTTGAATTTAAGATTTGACCCTCATCATCAACATAGGTGGTCCCTCGAACGAGGATGACTTGCTTCCACATGAGTTCACAGATGTTTCAATGAAGGACCTGATGTTCCAATCCTGAACTCCAATTGAGGGGGTGGAAGATGCCTGTGCGTGGATTTTTTTAACGTGTGGTGACCGTTGCACATCAGCCACCACACCGGCTTGACAGAGCTAGGTCTTTATCCAGTGGCAAGGGTTAACCAGGATGACTGGAGGCCTGCTCTGCTGCAGGGACCTAGTGTGCACACATGCTGCCCCTGGGCCCTCGGCTCTTCTGGGCCCCGTACCCTCATTCGCCATACCTCCGCCACGATCTCTTGCCGCTCCTCCGCCACAAACATTCGGCACACCTCCACCGTGATCTCCCGCCGCACCTCCACACCAAACATTCACCGAACCTCCATCACGATCACCTACCAAATCTCAGTCATGATCCCTCATCACTCCTCCGCCCCGATCACTCGTCGCAAGTCTACCATGACACTTCCATTCCTCTGCTATATCAGGGCCCCACCGATGCTCCTGCCCATGCTTCAAACGCCGATCTGGGTCCTAATGATGTCACCCAGTCGCCCACTTCAAAGCCGTCGCACATCTGTGTCAGCTCGCGCTGGAAGCTGCAGTGGCATAGAAACATAGAAAATAGGTGCAGGAGCAGGCCATTCAGCCCTTCTAGCCTGCACTGCCATTCAACGAGTTCATGGCTGAACATGAAACTTCAGTACCCACTTCCTGCTTTCACGCCATACCCCTTGATCCCCCGAGTAGTAAGGACTTCATCTAAATCCCTTTTGAATATATTTAGTGAATTGGCCTCAACTACTTCCTGTGGTAGAGAATTCCACAGGTTCACCACTCTCTGGGTGAAGAAGTTTCTCCTTATCTCGGTCCTAAATGGCTTACCCCTTATCCTTAGACTGTGATCCCTGGTTCTGGACTTCCCCAACATTGGGAACATTCTTCCTGCATCCAACCTGTCCAAACCCGTCAGAATTTTAAACGTTTCTATGAGGTCCCCTCTCACTCTTCTGAACTCCAGTGAATACAAGCCCAGTTGATTCAGTCTTTCTTGATAGGTCAGTCCCACCATCCCGGGAATCAGTCTGGTGAATCTTCGCTGCACTCCCTCAACAGCAAGTATGTCCTTCCTCAAGTTAGGAGACCAAAACTGTACACAATACTCCAGGTGTGGCCTCACCAAGGCCCTGTACAACTGTAGCAACACCTCCCTGCCCCTGTACTCAAATCCCCTCGCTATGAAGGCCAACATGCCATTTGCTTTCTTAACCGCCTGCTGTACCTGCATGCCAACCTTCAATGACTGATGTACCATGACACCCAGGTCTCGTTGCACCTTCCCTTTTCCTAATCTGTCACCATTCAGATAATAGTCTGTCTCTCTGTTTTTACCACCAAAGTGGATAACCTCACATTTATCCACATTATACTTCATCTGCCATGTATTTGCCCACTCACTTAACCTATCCAAGTCACTCTGTAGCCTCATAGCATCCTCCTCGCAGCTCACACTGCCACCCAACTTAGTGTCATCCGCAAATTTGGAGATACTACATTTAATCCCCTCGTCTAAATCATTAATGTACAATGTAAACAGCTGGGGCCCCAGCACAGAACCCTGCGGTACCCCACTAGTCACTGCCTGCCATTCTGAAAAGTCCCCATTTACTCCTACTCTTTGCTTCCTGTCTGACAACCAGTTCTCAATCCACGTCAGCACACTACCCCCAATCCCATGTGCTTTAACTTTGCACATTAATCTCCTGTGTGGGACCTTGTCGAAAGCCTTCTGAAAGTCCAAATATACCACATCAACTGGTACTCCTTTGTCCACTTTATTGGAAACATCCTCCAGCTCTTTTTATAGCCCCAACTTGCGGAGATGTTCTCTCGCAGGGGTGGCCCACAATGTCCCAGGGCCCAGTGCTCCAATCAATTTGACCCTCAATTAACAAATTAACCAACTAATTTCCTGCTTGTGGAATCTCATTGTGTGCATACTGATTATTGCATTCCCCTAAATAATAAGAGTAATACAGTTCAAAAAAATAATTCATTGTCTGTGAAGTGCTTGGGCCAATCTGAGGATGGGAAATCCATTCTATGGATGAAAATTCTTTCTTTCTGTCAGCTAGATTATGTCAATCCTGGATTTGAACAGACAATCTTATGACTCAGAGGTGGAAGTGCTACTAACTGAACCAAGATGGCACTTCAAGGCTTAAAATTATGGATAGTTCTGTGCTAGAATTTTAATGTAAAGCTATTACAACTGGCAAGAAATAAATTCCATTCCATCAGTCTGGGCTGGTTCAAGCCCAGTTCCTAGAAAAATTAACTGATCTAAACCATTGCAGCACCCAAACCCTGTTGATTTAATTGTGATTCGATTTTCCAATAAAGCCTAGCTCAAGCTGTGAAAGTATAAATCCTATTGCTTAATTGTAAGTGTTTTAAAACTAAACACTCTGGATAATGGAAATAATGTGGGTCTATTTCATGGGAAACCTCTTCACAATGTGAACAACCATAAAGAAGGAAAATGTTGTTGCTTACATTGTGCTAAAAGTACCATGTTATGGACTGGATTTCCTCACAACACAATACTGCTCAAGGCTCAGAGCACTGACCAGACTATTCTGATTATCAGCAAACTATTCAATTTTATAATTCTTTAAATAGAGTTGGAGGCCCCTTTAAATGTACTACACAATGTCAAAGTACATAGAAAATAAACAATAAATTTCATTGTCAGTAAGATTCCTACCCACAAAAAACAATTTCACTGTTGTCACATTTTAAATAGCATACAAATGTTTCTATAAACCTTTTGGATGGTTAATTATTTTCCTTCTTTAGCTGTGGTATCTGATTGAAAAAAGACCATTTTTTCTGCCAAACACACAGCACCATAGATAGTTTTGCATAGAGTATTCTGGCTACAGTTATTATGCTTTAAACATTTAGAACTGATTGGCTGTCATTGATGTGAGCATTCATAAATATGTATAAGGTAGTGTACAGGCATGTCTGACATTCTTTCATCAGCTGAAATAGATATGATACAAAAGGTCTGAGACTAGTGCTAGATTTGCATACAGATGAGACTAATAAAACCTCAATAAAAATTGCTACACAATCATGATAATATGGGACTTCAACCTGTTTAAACATCAGTTTGCACGGTTTGCTTGCCAGTGTTAAAAATGGCGACAGAAACAGAACAAAACAGTTTGACAATAACTAATATTATGGTTTTAACTGTAGCCTCAGACGAGTATCACCACCGTCCTAAACTTCATTCTCTACCTTTGTTTTGCATAGGAAGCACTGTTGAATTCATATTCAGTGCCAAAGTGAGAAGCAAACCAAATTAAAAACACAATTCAATTGAAAATCGGATGCTCTAAATAAATTCAGAAGATTAGGAGTCAGGAGTACGCACGCACAATATCCTTTAAGTGACTGGTTATGTGTCGTAGATTTGCAGCAGCAACGGTAAAAAATTGTGTTTGGTTCTTTTTGGGCGACTTATTATAGGCCTCAAGGTGAGGGATGTCACTGATGGAACACTTTCCATTTTGGGAACTCAGTGTTAGTATCAAGTACACTCACAGCAAGTCTAGCATGATTAGATACACTGCTCCAATAATGTGCCTCAGTCCTAACCATATGATATCATCTCATGTCGCACCAGTGTGACATTTTTCCATTTCCTTCACCAGCATCGTCTCTGAGGGAGATTGTCAATTTAGTGCCATGTTAGGTACAATTTAGTGAAGTGGATCCATGCCCATTAGGAACTAGACTGATACTGCTCAAATTCATTCCAATTAGGACCCTTACAACCAACAGACAGTCATCTCATCCCATTATTCTAAAGTAGAATAAGAATAAGATAAAAGTTTGTGGTCAAAATGGGAAATGTAGTCTTAGAATGATCTTTAATCAGGATGTTGCACATCCAATAAGGATGCTGAGTAATGAATAATGAAACAGGACTAGTGGATTACCAGAAAGGAGAGGAGCACTTGGAAAATCGTAAACTAATTAGATTCACATTGGAAATAGATGTTTTAAAAAGAGATAAAGGTAAAGGCTTTGGACTGGAAAAGAGCTCTTTTCAGTGGCATGAAAGAGAGCCTAACCTAAATTAATTGGCTGGAAAAAGTCCAGGTCAAACAGTGGGCCAGCAGTTGGAGATATTTAAATAAGAGATTGATAAGGCACCAGTTAAATACATTCTGACTCGGAGTATAGGTGCTATGTTGAAGGTGGGAATTCCATGGATAAATAGAGAGGTTAGAGCAACAAAAGTTTTTTTTAAAAGAGGCATATGAAATAAAGGGAGGTAATATAGAGGAAAACTGCATTTTTTTTAAGTAAAGAAGGAATCAAAGGGAGATTAGGAAGACAAAGGGGGTGTATGAAAGAAGGAAACAGCAAGGGCTTTTATAAGCATATTAGAAGTAAAAGGATAGTCAAGGAGGTGGGGGGGAATCACTTAGAGGTGAAAGTTAGGGAGTGGTAGCAATGTTTAATAGGTATTTTGCATCAGCTCTTATAGAGTAAATTGAAAGTAGGACTATATGAGTACAAGTGGAGCATGTGGAAGAACCACTACTGGGAATAAGTATTTCAAAGGACATCATAGTTTGGGCGGAGATAGCAGAGCCACTAACCGTAATTTTCAAAAAACATCCTGTTCAACAAAGGTGATAAGCCTTAGTTGTGGGTAAACCTCTGGAGTCCAAAATACAGGATGAAATTACTGAACACTTTGAAAATCATTGACAATTAGATAGCGCGGCAAGCTGTGTTGATGGAAGGAGGAAGTTACAAAGGAACATAGAGAGTCTAACTGCTTGGGCAAAACTGTGGCAGTTGGAGTTCAATGTGGGGAAGTGTGAGGTAATCCATTTTGGATCTGAGAAAAACAATTTGAAATATTTTCTTAATGGTGAGATACTAGGAGCTGTGGATGAGCAAAGGGATTTGGGTGTCCATGTACACAAATCACAATCCTAGTACATCGGTACAAAACGTAATCAATTGGAATGTTGACCTTTATTTCAATTCATCGAGAACACAAATGTTAGGAAGTGATGCTTCAGTGGAGGGAGCACAGTGCAGATTCATCAGAAGATACCAGGGCTTAAAGGTTAAATTATGAGGACAGATTACATAAATTTGGCTTGCATTCCTTTGAGTTTAGATGATTGAGGGGTGATCTAATCAAGGTATTTAAAATGATTAAGGGATTCAATAGAGTAGTTGTAGAGAAACTATAATCCAGCACAGAGGCCATTTCGGAGTGAAATCAGAAAGCACCTTTTCATAAAAGAGTAGTGGAAAACTGGAACTCGCTCCTCTAAAAGGCTGTGGATGCTGGATCAATTGAAATTTTCTAGGCTGAAATTGCTAGATTTTTGTTGGGTAAGGACATCAAGGGATATTGATCAAAGACGTGTAAATGAAGTTGAGGTTCAGGTCTGCCATGATCTAACTGAATGGCAGGACAGGCTCGTGGGGCATAACGGCCTACTCTTGTTCCTATGTTTCTAATGGTGTGCCCTAGGGATCTGTGCTGGGGCCTCTTCTGTTGTCCATTCTAACCATTTAAGGAAGTTTGGCCAGCCGAGAATTACTCCGGTTCTTCTTAGGCCAGCGTATGTGGTCTCCGCAGAAAAACCTGCTGGTGAGTTAAGAAAATCGGCGCAGATAAGGAAATCTGCACAGGTAAGTGCAGCAGATGCCCGGACAGCAGCAGCAGGAGGTAAGAGAGAGGGGCGAGGGGCGGGGGGGCGGGGGGTGGTGGAAGCCTTTCGGGTATAGTTAGGTGCGGGGACAGGGAGGGAGCTCATCCAGCCAGGGCTAAGGGCGGGGGAGCGAGACCGGCAAGGAACTAGGGACGGGGGAGCAGGAGCGGACCGGGAGGCTCTTCGGCCAGGGCTAGGGGCGAAGGAGCAGATGGCAGGTAAATTGGTTAGGGGACAGGGGGAGTGGACCGGCAGATCACGCGGCCAAGGCTAGGGACGGGGGAGCAGAACGGGAGGCTCTGTGGTCCAGGATAGGGGTGGGGATCGGCATCCGGGGTGCGGGGGGAGGTGAGGCGGGGGGGGGGGGGACACTTTAATAATTGGAGGTAAGTTGCTGCAATGTATTTTAATGTGTTGCAAGCTGGCTGTATGTTTCTTTGCAGCCTCAGCCCGCATTGTGTCCCTGGTTACCATGGCAACCCGATCTTTTTGGCACAGCTCAAGGCTCCACCCCCAAAACTAAAGGACAGGTTAGGCTGCGCCAAAATGAAGAAATCAAATGGGGAAATTTAGAACCTTTTTTTTGGCGTACTTGGGCCCAAAATAAACTGGCGTAATTCTTCAAGTACACCAAAAAAAAGCTTTGGGGAAAATTGAGCCCCATATTTTGAATAATGTCTTCAGTATTCGTTTTAATAGATGTAGTGTATTTGGATTTTCAGAAGATATTATAAGTTGTCTCACAAGAGGCTTATTAGAAAAATCCAGGCACATGGTATAAGAGGAAATGTAGCAACATCAACAGAAAGTTCATTACTAGATAGAAAAAAGTTACATCCTTTGTGATGAAGAGGATTTGGGGTCAGAAGCCAAGCTTGGGGTCAAATAGGATGCTGAGGTTGCAAACAGGCTGGTTCAACCTAAGATAGTGGCGGTGAGAGCCATGCATCAGTGGCAAGAAAATAGACAGTTTGTGCTGGGGGCTAAAGACAATTGCTTTGGTCTTTCCAATGTTTAGCTGGGGGAAATTGTGGCTCATCCAAGACTGGAGGTTGGACAAGAAGTCCATCAACACAAGGATGGAGGATGCCTTTAGAGGGAGCAGCTGGAGGTGGTCCGGCCCGGAAATCGGCACCATCCCGGCCTGCAAGACCATCAACAGGCCGGGGCCATTAGAGGGAGCAGCATGTGGTGGCATGCCACTTCAGGGAGCAACACATGCTGCTGCAGGAGGGCGATGGCTGATTGCAGTGCAGGCCGATACAGCAGGAGCGGTGAGGTTGGGACGAAGGAGCAGCAAGCATTCGTAGAGGGATGTGATCGGGGCCCAGGAGAGGCGAGAGTTCGGGGCCGCACGGGCCAGCCCACACTGCGATATGTGTGCGCACTAGGTCTGTGTAGCAGAGCTGGTCTCCAGCGTCGAGGAGGTCCGTTGGTGAGGTCTATAAAAGGCACAGCAGGGAGTCCGGGGCCCAGCGTCGACGGCAGTCGGGAGCAGCGTCGAGGAGGTGCGTTGGTGAGGCCTATAAAAGGCTAGCAGGTGCAGCTACAGGGAGAAGGCAAAAAAGTAGAAAGAAACAGAAAGGTGACGTCACAGCCAAGGGGGTAAGTGATTGGCTGGTGATTGGTGAGTAGTTTTTCTTTTTTCTCTTCCATAACAGTGAGTAAACTTTAGCATTGTTGTTGCTTATCTAAGGGTTAAGTCATGGCAGGTCAGCTCGGTCACGTGTTATGCTCCTCCTGTACCATGTTGGAACTCAGTGACGACACCAGTGTTCCTGACGACTACGTGTGCGGGAAGTGTATCCGCCTCCAGCTCCTGGCGGACCGCGTTGCGGAGTTGGAGCTGAGGGTGGATTCACTCTGGAGCATCCACGATGCTGAGAATGACGTGAGTAGCACGTGTAGCGAGTTGGTCATACCGCAGGTAAAGGGTCCACAGCCAGATAGGGAATGGAAGACCAGCAGGAAGAGCAGTGCAAGGAAGGTAGTGCAGGGGTTCCCTGTGGTCATCCCCCTGCAAAACAGATACACTGCTTTGGGTACTGTTGGGGGGGATGACTCATCAGGGGAGGGCAGCAGCAGCCAAGTTCATGGCACCGTGGCTGGCTCTGTTGCACAGGAGGGCAGGAAAAAGAGTGGGAGAGCTATAGTGATAGGGGATTCAATGGTGAGGGGAATAGATAGGCGTTTCTGCGGCCGCAACCGAGACTCCAGGATGGTATGTTGCCTCCCTGGTGCAAGGGTCAAGGATGTCTCGGAGCGGGTGCAGGACATTCTGAAAAGGGAGGAAGAACAGCCAGTTGTCATGGTGCACATTGGTACCAACGACATAGGTTAAAAAAAAGGGATGAGGTCCTACGAAACGAATTTAAGGAGCTAGGAGCTAAATTAAAAAGTAGGACCTCAAAAGTAGTAATCTCGGGATTGCTACCACTGCCACGTGCTAGTCAGAGTAGGAATCGCAGGATAGCGCAGATGAATACGTGGCTTGAGCAGTGGTGCAGCAGGGAGGGATTCAAATTCCTGGGGCATTGGAACCGGTTCTGGGGGAGGTGGGACCAGTACAAACCGGACGGTCTGCACCTGGGCAGGACCGGAACCAATGTCCTAGGGGGAGTGTTTGCTAGTGCTGTTGGGGAGGAGTTAAACTAATATGGCAGGGGGATGGGAACCAATGCAGGGAGACAGAGGGAAACAAAAAGGAGACAAAAGCAAAAGACAGAAAGGAGATGATGAAAAGTGGAGGGCAGAGAAACCCAAGGCAAAGAACAAAAAGGGCCACTGTACAGCAAAATTCTAAAAGGACAAAGGGTGTTAAAAAAACAAGCCTGAAGGCTTTGTGTCTTAATGCAAGGAGTATCCGTAATAAGGTGGATGAATTAACTGTGCAAATAGATGTTAACAAATATGATGTGATTGGGATTACAGAGACGTGGCTCCAGGATGATCAGGGCTGGGAACTCAACATCCAGGGGTATTCAACATTCAGGAAGGACAGAATAAAAGGAAAAGGAGGTGGAGTAGCATTGCTGGTTAAGGAGGAGATTAATGCAATAGTTAGGAAGGACATTAGCTTGGATGATGTGGAATCTATATGGGTAGAGCTGCAGAACACCAAAGGGCAAAAAATGGTAGTGGGAGTTGTGTACAGACCTCCAAACAGTAGTAGTGATGTTGGGGAGGGCATCAAACAGGAAATTAGGGGTGCATGCAATAAAGGTGCAGCAATTATAATGGGTGACTTTAATATGCACATAGATTGGGCTAACCAAACTGGAAGCAATATGGTGGAGGAGGATTTCCTGGAGTGCATAAGGGATGGTTTTCTGGACCAATATGTCGAGGAACCAATTAGGGGGGGGGGAGGCCATCTTAGACTGGGTGTTGTGTAATGAGAGAGGATTAATTAGCAATCTCGTTGTGCGAGGCCCCTTGGGGAAGAGTGACCATAATATGGTGGAATTCTGCATTAGGATGGAGAATAAAACAGTTAATTCAGAGACCATGGTCCAGAACTTAAAGAAGGCGAACTTTGAAGGTATGAGGCGTGAATTGGCTAGGATAGATTGGCGAATGATACTTAAGGGGTTGACTGTGGATGGGCAATGGCAGACATTTAGAGACCGGATAGATGAACTACAACAATTGTACATTCCTGTCTGGTATAAAAATAAAAAAGGGAAGGTGGCTCAACCGTGGCTATCAAGGGAAATCAGGGATAATATTAAAGCCAAGGAAGCGGCATACAAATTGGCCAGAAATAGCAGCGAACCCTGGGACTGGGAGAAATTTAGAACTCAGCAGAGGAGGACAAAGGGTTTGATTAGGGCAGGGAAAATGGAGTACGAGAAGAAGCTTGCAGGGAACATTAAGACGGATTGCAAAAGTTTCTATAGATATGTAAAGAGAAAAAGGTTAGTAAAGACAAACGTAGGTCCCCTGCAGTCAGAATCAGGGGACGTCATAACGGGGAACAAAGAAATGGCGGACCAATTGAACAAGTACTTTGGTTTGGTATTCACTAAGGAGGACACAAACAACCTTTCGGATATAAAAGGGGTCAGAGGGTCTAGTAAGGAGGAGGAACTGAGAGAAATCCTTATTAGTCGGGAAATTGTGTTGGGGAAATTGATGGGATTGAAGGCCGATAAATCCCCAGGGCCTGATGGACTGCATCCCAGAGTACTTAAGGAGGTGGCCTTGGAAATAGCGGATGCATTGACAGTCATTTTCCAACATTCCATTGACTCTGGATCAGTTCCTATGGAGTGGAGAGTAGCCAATGTAACCCCACTTTTTTAAAAAGGAGGGAGAGAAAACAGGGAATTATAGACCGGTCAACATGATAGGTCCAAGTCAGCATGGATTTGTGAAAGGGAAATCATGCTTGACAAATCTTCTGGAATTTTTTGAGGATGTTTCCAGTAGAGTGGACAAGGGAGAACCAGTTGATGTGGTATATTTGGACTTTCAGAAGGCTTTCGACAAGGTCCCACACAAGAGATTAACGTGCAAAGTTAAAGCACATGGGATTGGGGGTAGTGTGCTGACATGGATTGAGAACTGGTTGTCAGATAGGAAGCAAAGAGTAGGAGTAAATGGGGACTTTTCAGAATGGCAGGCAGTGACTAGTGGGGTACCGCAAGGTTCTGTGCTGGGGCCCCAGCTGTTTACACTGCACATTAATGATTTAGACGAGGGGATTAAATGTAGTATCTCCAAATTTGCGGATGACACTAAGTTGGGTGGCAGTGTGAGCTGCGAGGAGGATGCTATGAGGCTGCAGAGCGACTTGGATAGGTTAGGTGAGTGGGCAAATGCATGGCAAATGAAGTATAATGTGGATAAATGTGAGGTTATCCACTTTGGTGGTAAAAACAGAGAGACAGACTATTATCTGAATGGTGACAGATTAGGAAAAGGGGAAGTGCAACGAGACCTGGGTGTCATGGTACATCAGTCATTGAAGGTTGGCATGCAGGTACAGCAGGCGATTAAGAAAGCAAATGGCATGTTGGCCTTCATAGCGAGGGGATTTGAGTACAGGGGCAGGGAGGTGTTGCTACAGTTGTACAGGGCCTTGGTGAGGCCACACCTGGAGTATTGTGTACAGTTTTGGTCTCCTAACCTGAGGAAGGACATTCTTGCTATTGAGGGAGTGCAGTGAAGGTTCACCAGACTGATTCCCGGGATGGCGGGACTGACCTATCAAGAAAGACTGGATCAACTGGGCTTGTATTCACTGGAGTTCAGAAGAATGAGAGGGGATCTCATAGAAACGTTTAGAATTCTGACGGGGTTAGACAGGTTAGATGCAGGAAGAATGTTCCCAATGTTGGGGAAGTCCAGAACCAGGGGACACAATCTAAGGATAAGGGGTAAGCCATTTAGGACCGAGATGAGGAGAAACTTCTTCACCCAGAGAGTGGTGAACCTGTGGAATTCTCTACCACAGAAATTTGTTGAGGCCAATTCACTAAATATATTCAAAAAGGAGTTAGATGAAGTCCTTACTACGAGGGGGATCAAGGGGTATGGCGAGAAAGCAGGAATGGGGTACTGAAGTTGCATGTTCAGCCATGAACTCATTGAATGGCGGTGCAGGCTCGAAGGGCCGAATGGCCTACTCCTGCACCTATTTTCTATGTTTCTATGTCTTGGTTGATCCTTGCCACTGGACCAAGACCTAGCTCTGTCAAGCCCGTGTGGTAGCTGGGGTGCAACGGCCACCACACATTAAAAAAATCCACGCACAGGCGTCTTCCACCCTTCAAGATGTAGTTCAGGATCCGGAAGTCATCCTCGTTTCGAGGGACTGCCTATGATGGAGTATAAATAATTTGGATGGTGCTTCTGATATCAAATCAGAGGGCATAAGAAAAGCTGCAAGGGAGAATACTGGAGGCAATAAACTGGTTAGTGGATTGGTGCAGATAGTTAACTGATGTAGTTTAGTGCAGAGAATGTGAAGTAAAGAAGCAAGCTTAATACAAAATGTACAAAGGAGAACTGGGAAAGGAAATAAGCGGGGCAAAGAGGGAGCATGAGAGTAGATTAGTAACATAAAAGGGAAGCCAAAGTTTTTTTTATAAACGAAAAGATAGTCAAAGAGTGTGCCCGATTGGGACCAAAAAAGAGATCTTCTTGTGGAGGCAGAGGGCATGGTTGAAATAATAAATGAGTATTTTCATCTGTATTCATTAAAGAAGAGAGAACTGCTTGAAACAAGGGGAGGCATGCACACTTAATATTCCTGGCTACAATGTAATCAGGAAAGATCGGGAAGGAAAAAAAGGAGGGGTGTGTGGTGGCAGTATTGATCAAAGATACTGTTACAGTACGAGAAAGACATGATGTGCTTGAGGGTTCAAAGGCTGAATGTATTTGGTTAGAATTTTAAAAAAACAATAGAGGAGCTATTACGCTGCTGGGTGCCATACCATAGGCCAGCAAATAATGGAGAGGAGACAGAGGACCAAATTTCAGGCAAATTGCAGAAAGATGCTAATGTTGGGCGGCCGCTACATTTAGCGACGGAAATCTTTTAGCAAAGGGAACAGCAAAATCCAGTTTTAGCACCCCGAGAGTGGAGTGGAGCGCGAAGGGAAGCATTCCGCACTTCTTTTAGGGCGCGAGGCCAGGTGCGCAATTGAATATCCTCTTCTAAAAGACCGGCTTCGTAGCGACCCAACAGAGGCCTCCCTGCAAAAAACTATATCGGAATGAAAAACACATCCCTATACATTACTCACACCAAATAAAGTTAAATTGCAAAAATAAAATCAATCACACTTACCTCAAGCAGTCCTTCTTTCTCTTAGCCTCCTGGAACAGCTCTGAATGCCAGCTTTCTCTGGCGGGATCACTATGGGGCGCTATGGGTGCAACGCAAACTAAATTTTGCTTCCGTGTCGATACCAGAGGCGTTGCACACCGGCGCGACGCTGCCGGGCAATACTCCTCAGCACTTCTGGTACCAACACACTGAATTTGTGAGTGGCACTAATGTCGGCACTCACAGCTGCAAACCCTTTAGCACCCCTGTAGCGCCCCTCGCGAGGGGTGCTATCCAACCAAATTTCTCCCCATAGAGATTAAAATAAAACAGATAAAAAAGGCAAATGATAAATGTCAGGTGCATAATTCAATAGAGAACCAAGCTAAATACAAAAAATACAGGGGAGAACTGGAAAAGAAGTAAAAGGGACAAAGTGAGCGTACATAAGAGGGAACCCAAAATTTTTATAAACATATAAATAATAAAAGGATAGTCAAAGGAAGGGCATGTCAATTAGGTGTTGAAAAGGAGATCTTCTTATGGAAGCAGAGAGCAAGGCTAAGGTACTAAATGAGTAGTTTGCATCTGTCTTCACTAAAGAAGAGGATACTGTCAATGTCATAATAAAGGAGGAAGTAGTAGTAAAATGGGATAGGATAAAAATAAAGAGGTACTTAAAAGATTGGCAGTACTCAAAGTAGAAAAGTCACCTGGTCTGGATGAGATGCATTCTAAGTTGCTGAAGGACTTTTGGGTGGAAATTGCTGAGGCTCTGGCCACAATCTTCCAATTCTCATTAGATAAAGGAGTGGTGTCAGAGGAATTGAGGACTGTAAATGTTACATTCCTGTTCCAAAAATGGGAGAAGGATAAACCCAGCAATTACAGGCCACTTAGCCTAACGTCAGTAGTGGGCAAACTTTTAGAGACAATAATCCGGAAAAAAATTAATTGCCACTTTGAAAAATATGGGTTAACAAATGAAAGCCAGCACGGATTTGTTAAAGGCAAATCATGTTTGACTAACTTGATTGAGTTCTTTGATGAAGTAATGGAGAGCATTTAAGAGGGTAGTGCAGTTAATGTTGTGTATATTGGACTTTCAAAAGGCTTTTGATAAAGTACCGCATAATAGATTTGTTAGCAAAATTGAAGCCCCTATGATTAAAGGGGCAGTGGCTGCGTGGATAAGAAATTGGCTAGCCGAAATAAAGTAGTGGTGAAGGGTTGTTTTTCAGACTAGAAGGAAGTATACAGTGGTGTCCCCCAGGGATCGGTGTTAGGACCACTGCTCTTTCTGATATACATTAATGACCTGAACTTAGGTATACAGAGTATAATTTCAAAGTTTGTGGATGACATGAAACTCAAAAATATAGTAAATAGTGAGGAGGATATTAACGGACTTCAGGAGGACATAGACAGGCTGGTGAAATGGTCAGACACGGGCAGATAAAATTTAACGCAGAGAAATGTGAAGTGATTCATTTTGGTAGGAAGAATGAGGCAAGGCAATATAAACTAAATGGCACAATTTTAAAGTGGGTGCAGGAACAGAGACCTGGGGGTGTAAAGATACAAATCTACTCAGATTGTGATTAAATTCAAATTGAAAAAATGCTGAATGTCTGATGCCAAATTTGGGTAGCTTTGCTTATCCTTACTCTGGACGCACTTGTACAAGTTGGAGGCTGCACAGCTCATTTTAGTTGGGAACTAAAATATCACCAAAAGTTTAGGAACAGTATTCTCTGAACTTTACTTTGAATGTGGTCCATGAAGGTTAAAAGGGAGCACTTAACAAACATTGTGATGCCAAATCCTTGCCATTAACTGTATATGGAATAAATTGAAAGCATTTTCACCATCTGTACCATTTCAAAATAAAAGATTAAAAAACTCTTATGCATTATGGATTTTTTAACAGTGAGTACTGATGACATCTTTGGATGAACTGAGGAACATTCCTACCAATAGTGAATTGTAACTGAGTTAGCACATAACTGAGCACAATTGAAACAATAATATCACCTGATTACCCTTGCTTAATAATTGAACCTCTACTGATACAACTTCAACTATCTCATACAATTGGGTTCAATTTTTCCTCCAATGCAGTTCCCCCATAAAATTAACAAAGATCATCAAAATTCTTTTTAACTGTTGGATTTATTTTGTCCTTTAAAATTTGGTGTATGCAGGTGAGTTTTTGACTCTTGGCCAATTGTTTGTCAGTTCTCATCCCAAGGCAAGCTGCCAATCAAACTGGCTTTCCTCAATTGGATGAGTTTTGCTAGTTCTTGGCGACCCCACTAAATGGTACATTTTACAGAAGGGAAGGGAACTGTCTCGGGGATTAATTGCTTTGCTCCTCTTACCCCAATATATGTAACTTTCCTCATTTTAACTCTCAATGATTCCAAATAAAGGCAATCATAGAGAAGTAAGTAGTCCAGACATTATCAAACCTTCATGGCTGGAATTGTAAGTGTGGTGTTACTTGCAACAGAAAAAAAAGAGTTCAAGGAAATACAGCTAAAACATTTGGAATCACAATCACATATTTTCAAAATATATATTCCTCGACTCTCCTCAAAATGTTGGAAGAAGACAGTCCAGAGTGAACTTCACCAGTTTGTGAGGAAAAAATTCAATTAATATAATGGTAACATGCTGCACACCATTACAAGAGATGAGGCTAACTGACCAGTCATAATTTATGAACAAATCTGAGATCTAAATTAAAGAGTTTAGTGAAAACTAAGCTGTGAAGCTCCCAGTATCCAGGATATTGTAGCCAGTCTGAAGTTTAAACTATCTTTATTACTACTAGTAGTGTGTAATGGTAGAGTAATTTAACTCTGCGCTGAAGACAATGATAACCATTTGTTATGAAGTAATCATAGCAGACGATAAGCTGGTCCAGTGTAATGAAATTAAATTGAGGTGAAACATACAGAATTACATAAGGAATGCAATTATACTGCCAATTTTTCATCAAAAAGTGACAGTATAACTCCTTGTGAGATGGGTCAACTTCACTCCAGAGTCCAGGAGTGACAGGTTGACCGGCATCTAACAGAGAAAGATGTCAATGCTTCAGATGTAACCTTTCATCAGACATGACACAGTCAAGCTAGAGATGTCCCTTTTATGAAACTGATTGCATTCTGGGTGTACTCTGACTTATCAAAGGGGAACAGAAGGGCAACATGCAGAGGTAAAGAGTTAAGATCAAATTACTTTCACTAATAGACAGCAAATAGGCTGTTAAATCCATCAGCTGCTTTTTGAAAGATTTTGACTCTTGAGCTCGACCATTCTGTCCCTTCTTTGTATTCTTCGCCATGTCATGACTTGTCTTGGTTCGTCCAAAGAGGGGTTTCTCCAACCAAATGGTGTCAGTTCAGATTATGGGTTAAGCTCAAAACATTCAGCTACCTTTCTTCTTCAGGTATGGTCGACCTGCTGTTAATGTCCTGCATTCCCTATCATCTCTGCAGTAATAATGTGGAAATCAGTGCCAGATAATGCAGTGCATCTGGTTTACAACCTTTCAGACAATAACTGAAAGAAACAATATAATAAGGTAAGGAAATTCTCATGATGAATTCCCACTTCACAGTCAGTTTTATTGATACAGTTCAAAAGACGAACCCTGGTTTTTAATCTTACCATAATGCTCAGATTTTAATATATCATCTATAATATTTATATAGAGAGTAGACATTTTATAATTATGCTGTAATATGCTGTACAAGTATCAACTCCAAAAACAGTAACAAAGCAACAGTGATACAGTATTAATTCTGTAGCATTTATATAAAATGCATAGGCTGCCAGTCTGATGAAGTGTCTCCACTGAAATGTTAACCTCTCTTGTCTTTCAGATGCCAACAGATCTGCTTTATATTTCAAGCATTTTTGCTTTTTATTTCAGGTTTCCAGTATTCAGTTTCAATTTGTATCTATGCTTAGTTGCCACTCATCATAATAAAACTGAATTTAGCAGCTAAAATTGATGTTCAAACTATACCAACAAGTAATACAATTTTAATTGAGAGTAAATCCTACCTTCCTGCTGCAATGCAGATTTATCAACTCATTGATTAAAATTATTTCTGCATTGTACCCATGGTACTTCCACAAGCTAGATACAGGTTGCAAAAAAAAAACTAACTTGGAGTTCAGCCATTCTTGGGAAAACTTGCCAAGAACAAAATTACTGTATTCAAAGAGAAACTTTGGGCTGTTAGTGAGTTAAATATAACACAACACATCGATACTGTGAATGGGGATACTAGTTTACCAATACCTGCACTGAGGTTGATGTTGCTGTTTACAGCTCCTGATTGGTGTGCGGATATATTGTTGTACCTGACAGAAGAATGGTCTGGAGCCGTTGCTTCAAGGTGGGATTGGGATGCTGAAGCGAAGGTAGCCGTTGATGCTGCTGCTGCTCCCGGGGCTATCCTGCTGTTAGAGACACTCTGGTATGGGTAATGCTGCTGTTGGGGGTGCTGATGGTGGCAGTGATGTTGCTGTTGGTGCTGCTGCTCGGTGTTGATGGCAAGCGGCGGATGATGATGATTCTGGTGATGAGCCTCTCCTCCTCCTCCAGTCCCAATGGCCAGTTGCGGCATCTGGACCATGGTGGGTCTCTCGTACCTCCTGACCATTACCTTCTTCCCAGGGAATGGTTTGAGGACACTGTAGGGGTTCCGCTGCTTGCAGATGGTGCCCGATCGCAGTCCTTCATCTTCCGCCTGGTTCATTTCCTCCATTGCAGATCGCTTATGCGAGGGGGAGGGGCGATTTTTTTTACCCTTCTGGTTTGACGCTTCCACTCAGCCGAGCTTGCAGTCGGAAGGGCCACCGGTGATTGGCAGCGCCGCTGACCTACACCCAGGAGACATCCCTGCAAACAGGCACGCAGCCCCCGGAGCGACCCAATGAGAAAGACCCAAGGGCGGGACTTCTGCTTGCAGCTTGGGCTGCTGTCAATACACTTGTTCCAGTGTCTGTCTCAGTATATGTGTCTCAATGTCTCAGCGTGTATCTCTCTGTCTCTCTCTGTCTGTAATTGTCTATCTGTCTGTGTGTGTGTCCCTCTCTGTCAGTGTCTCTTTTTGTGTGAATTTACAATGAGTTGAAACTGACACACAATGGCCTGTCAGCAAGAGTTCAACACTGACAGACACACACAGGCAGTCTTTCTTCGCATCTTGTTTAGAAGTATTCTTCAAACAATTTCAGAATAATCGCAAAACAAGCGTATATTGTATTATTTCAATATTCAAACGAATGCCAGAAAAATAATAACCAGCCAGCTTTCAATTTCCACCGTTGTCGCATACGTGCGAGATATGTGCAGATGGAAAGGGCTGGGGGCGAGACTTAGGAGAAGATCATTCACACCGGCAAAGTAAAGCTGAACAGCTATGGATGATTTACGCAAATTTCGCAAAATCTTGAAAAAGTTAATTTTATCTCAAACTCTGCTTCTTGTTAAATGTCAGCGTGTTTGAAATCAGCGACAGGAAATACTTCCCTGTGCGGACACAGCACCGAAACCGTGTAATCGTCATTGCTGAAAACCACAACTGCACTATTTAGAAAATAATTGTCTCGCAGCTCCTCTAAATTGAAGCTGAGCATTAACTGGTTTTAGGCAGAACTCTGATTGTATAACATATTCTAAATATAATTGTCGTTCTACTTCTTTGACATTTAAACTAAGCTTCTAAGACAAAAATATAAAGCAATACATTTGCAGTTGATATTTAAAATCTCTGTCAAATGAAGGATCTTTTATTCAAATTATAAAGTACTTAAATGATTAATACCCTGATAATGCATCTTTGATTCTATTGTCCAGTTCACATTGGTCTCCCTGGGGAGACTTTCGCCTTCATCTTCGGCGGTTTTCTCGGCGGTACACCTGTTTTTGTGAGAGAAACCGCCTGCGAAAGTTTCCTGATTACTTTTTAAATGGAACTGCCCACATCTCCAAACGACCGCTGGGACCAAACCGCCAACGTGCACTGCTGAGAGAATCGCCAGGGCGTAAGTTTGGTCTCAACAGAAGCCCGTCCAGATCGCCGAGGGAACTGCCCTGTGGGAGCTGCTTAAACAGGGTGGTAGGTGAGTAGGTAAGTTAAAGTTTTTTTTTTAATTGTAAAATGGTGATTAACTGCAAAACTATCTTGGGAATGTGTTTTAACTTTTTATTTTTAGTGAATTTTTTTTTTACGTTTACCCCCCTCCCAAGGCCCAACCGCAGCCTCAGAGCAAATTTTTAAAAACATTTTAAGAACCGCCCGTTTCACCTAGTTTCGCCTTTAACTGCTGTGAAACCACCGAGAATATTAGTGCAAGATCCATTTTTCTCACCGGGCAATATTTTTCAGCTTAGTTATGGAAATTTTCGCCAATGTTAGTTGCAGAATGTTACCTGTTTTTCTGGGCAGCAATCGACGTTGAGGGGCTTTAGGGAAAGTCTAGCCCAGGACTGTCCTATTGCTGTGTTGAATTTCAGCCACGTTCCTTATACTGTATTACCTTGTGCAACTGGATACTCTTCGATTAGTCCTCTAAATGAAAGGAGCAACATAATTTTTATAATAAATTATAAGCCACAGATAAAGTATTTTAAAAATGTTCAACTTTGACTTTTAATAACAGAGCTGTTTAGTCACTTGGACTTCTCAAGTATTGTTATTAGCCTGTCAAGGCTGAACGAATTCCAGGTGTGAGATTTTCAATCACCTGATACATTAATTCTGCCAAAAATATAAATATGACAAAGTGGCAAGCTGTGTCTGTTATGAAAGGGGAGCACGAGGGAGACAGAGACAATAGCTCAGGCAATAGCTTGTCTGGCAAGAAATCAGTGATATCTTGGACAACAGCTGTGTGACAAAACAATGGACAAGGTTAAACAAGATAAAGCTAAATGAGTGTATTAGGGATGGTTTTCTTGACCAATATGTCGAGGAACCAACCAGAGAGCTGGCCATCCTAGACTGGGTGATACGTAATGAGAAGGGACTAATTAGCAATCTTGTTGTGCGAGGCCCCTTGGGGAAAAGTGACCATAATATGGTAGAATTCTTTATTAAGATGGAGAGTGACACAGTTAATTCAGAAACTAGGGTCCTGAACTTGAGGGAAGCTAACTTTGACGGCATGAGGAGTGAATTGGCTAGCATAGACTGGCAAATGATACTTAAAGGGCTGACGGTGGATAGTCAATGGCAAACATTTAAAGATCACATGGATGAACTTCAAAAATTATACATCCCTCTCTGGAGTAAAAATAAAACAGGGAAGGTGGCTCAACCGTGATTAACAAGGTAAATTAAGGATAGTGTTAGATCCAAGGAAGAGGCATCTAAATTGGCCAAAAAAAGCAGCAAACCTGAGGACTGGGAGAAATTTAGAATTCAGCAGAGGAGGACAAAGGATTTAATTAGGAAGGGGAAAATAGAGTTCGAGAGGAAGCTCACCGGGAACATAAAAATTGACTGCAAAAGCTTCCATAGATATGTGAAGAGAAAATGATTAGTAAAGACAAATGTAGGTCCCTTGCAGTCGGACTCAGGTGAATTTATAATGGGGAACAAAGAAATGGCAGACGAATTGAACAAATACTTTGGTTCTGTCTTCACGAAGGAAGACACAAATAACCTTCCGGATGTACTAGGGGACTGAGGGTCTAGTGAGAAGGAGGAACTGAAGGATATCCTTATTAGGTGGGGAATTGTGTGGGGGAAATTGATGAGATTGAAGGCTGATAAATCCCCAGGGCCTGATTGTCTGCATCCCAGAGTACTTAAGGAAGTGGCCGTAGAAATAGTGGATGCATTGGTGATCATTTTCCAATAGTCTATCGACTCTGGATCAGTTCCTATGGACTGGAGGGTAGCTAATGTAACACCACTTTTTAAAAAAGGAGGGAGAGAGAAAACAGGTAATTATAAACCGGTTAGCCTGACATCAGTAGTGGGGAAAATGTTGGAAGCAAATTATTAAGGATGAAATAGCAGTGCATTTGGAAAGCAGTGACCGGATCAGTCCAAGTCAGCATGGATTTATGAAAGGGAAATCATGCTTGACAAATCTTTTGGAATTTTTTGAGGATGTAACTAGTAGAGTGGACAAGGGAGAACCAGTGGATGTGGTGTATTTGGACTTTCAAAAGGCCTTTGACAAGGTCCCACATAAGAGATTTGTGTGCAAAATCAAAGCACATGGTATTGGGGGTAATATACTGATGTGGATAGAGAACTGGTTGGAAGACAGGAAGCAGAGAGTCGGGATAAATGGGTCTTTTTCGGAATGGGAGGCAGTGACTAGTGGAGTGCTGCAGGGCTCAGTGCTGGGACCCCAGCTCTTTACAATATACATTAATGATTTGGATGAAGGAATTGAGTGTAATATCTCCAAGTTTGCAGATAACACTAAACTGGGTGGCAGTGTGAGCTGTAAGGAGGATGCTAAGAGGCTGCAGGGTGATTTGGACAGGTTAGATGAGTGGGCAAATGCATGGCAGATGTAGTATAATGTAGATAAATGTGAGGTTATCCACTTTGGTGGCAAAAACACGAAGGCAGAATATTATCTGAATGGCAGCAGATTAGGAAAAGGGGTGGTGCAACGAGACCTGGGTGTCATGGTTCATCAGTCATTGAAAGTTGGCATGCAGGTACAGCAGGCGGTGAAGAAGGCAAATGGTATGTTGGACTTCATAGCTAGGGGATTTGAGTATAGGAGCAGGGAGGTCTTACTGCAATTGTACAGGGCCTTGGTGAGGCCCCACCTGGAATATTGTGTTCAGTTTTGTTCTCCTAATCTGAGGAAGGATGTTCTTGCTATTGAGGGAGTGCAGCGAAGGG
Source organism: Pristiophorus japonicus (assembly GCF_044704955.1). NCBI lineage: Eukaryota > Metazoa > Chordata > Chondrichthyes > Pristiophoridae > Pristiophorus > Pristiophorus japonicus. Next base: position 169,914,349 of record NC_091978.1, on the reverse strand, counting down.
TCACCAGACTGATTCCAGAGATGGCCGGACTGACTTATGAGGAGAGACTAGATGAACTGGGCCTTTATACACTGGAGTTTAGAAGGATGAGAGGGGATCTCATAGAAATGTATAAGATACTGACGGGACTGGACAGGTTAGATGCGGGAAGAATGTTCCCGATGTTGGGGAAGTCCAGAACCAGGGGACACAGTCTTAGGATAAGTGATAAGATATTTAGGACTGAGATGAGGAGAAACTTCTTCACTCAGAGTTGTTAACCTGTGGAATTCCCTGCCGCAGGCAGTTGTTGATGCCAGTTCATTGGATATATTCAAGAGGGAGTTAGATATGGCCCTTGCGGCTAAAGTGACCAAGGGATATGGAGAGAAAGCAGGAAAGGGGTACTGAGAGAATGATCAGCCATGAAGGCCAACATACCATTTGCCTCCTTCACCAGCTGCTGTACCTGTATGCCAACTTTCAATGACTGATGAACCGTGACACCTCCCCTTTTCCTAATCTGCCGCCATTCAGATAATATTCCATCTTCGTGTTTTTGCCCCCAAAGTGGATAACATCACATTTATCCACATTATACTGCATCTGCCATGCATTTTCCCATTCACCTAACCTGTCCAAGTCACCCTACAGCCTCCTGTGGGACCTTGTCAAAAGCCTTTTGAAAGTCCAAATACACCACATCCACTGGTTCTCTCTTGTCCACTCTACTAGTTACATCCTCAAAATATTCCAGAAGATTTGTCAAGCATGATTTCCCTTTCATAAATCCATGCTGACTTGGACCGATCCTGTCACTGCTTTCCAAATGTGCTGCAATTTCATCCTTAATAATTGATTCCAACATTATCCCCACTACTGATGTCAGGCTAACCGGTCTATAATTACCCGCTTTCTCTCTCCCTCCCTTTTTAAAAAGTGGAGTTACATTAGCGACCCTCCAGTCCATAGGAACTGATCCAGAGTCGATAGACAGTTGGAAAATGATCACCAATGCATCCACTATTTCTAGGGCCACGACCTGAAGTACACTGGGATGCAGACTATCAGGCTCTGGGAATTTATCGGCCTTCAATCCCATCAATTTCCCTAACACAATTCCCCACCTAATAAGGATATCCTTCAGTTCCTCCTTCTCAATCGACCCTCAGTCCCCTAGTATTTCCGGAAGGTTATTTGTGTCTTCCTTCGTGAAGACAGAACCAAAGTATTTGTTCAATTGGTCTGCCATTTCTTTGTTCCCCTAAATTCACCTGAATCCGACTGCAAGGGACCTACATTTGTCTTCACTAATCTTTTTCTCTTCACATATCTATAGAAGCTTTTGCAGTCAGTTTTTATGTTCCTGGCAAGCTTCTTCTCGTACTCTATTTTCCCCCTCTTAATTAAACCCTCTGTCCTCCTCTGCTGAATTCTAAATTTCTCCCAGTTCTCAGGTTTGTTGCTTTTTCTGGCCACCGCACAGGCATCTTCCACCCTTCAACATGTAGTTCGGGACCTGGAATATGAAGTCCTTCATTGAAACACCTCTGAACTCATCTCTTTTTCGCATGGAAGCAAGTCATCCTCGTTACGAGGCACTGCCTATGATGATGACTATAACTGCAATTGATCAAGTTTCCTAGCATATATTTTACCTTGGTCAATAAACTGGAATGCCAACTATTAAGCCACAAAATCAGCCATCAGATCTTAATGAATGGGGGAGCAGGCTCGAGGGGCCAAATGGCCTACTCCTGCTCCTATTTCTTATGTCCTTATATTAATATCCCCAATTGGCCGATAAAAGCTCATATATTGTTGAAGCAATATGTTAGGATCCGTTCTTGTTATATAAGTTGGTATCTTTAGTATTGATTTGGATACATTGATACATTATGTAGTATTTGTTTGTGTTAGTACACAGTATCAATGCTTTGTATAAATATCAGTATTTCAAATATTATACAAGGATGAGGTGCGATAATCAAATAAATGTTTCTTGCCAAGTATCTAAATAGGCAGTTAGGATCAGATTGACAATTTCTTATAAAGTGTCGTAGAATAAGATAAATCCCTCCACGATATCAATTGTTTGTATAAAATATTTGGAGGTTGTATGTTGACTAAACTGTAATAGATGCCATAAATCTGGATATGTTGATATTCCACGATGGATATTTTCAGCATTTATTGTCAGGTTCAGGCAAATAAAAAGGATTAGGAAAATTAATAATAACTTTTATTTTTGTAGCGCTTTTAACGTAGTAAAACCTCCCAAGGCGCTTCACAGCAGTGTTACAAGACAAATCAGATAAATTTAACACCGAGCCACAAAAGAAATTAAGGCAGATGATCGAAAGCTTGCTAAAGAGGTAGGTTTTAAGGAGCGTCTTAAAGGAGGAAAGAGAGGCGGAGAGGTATAGGGAGGGAGTTCCAGAGCTTAGGGCCCAAACAGCTGAAGGCACGGCCACCGATGGTTGAGCAGTTATAATGAGGGATGTTCAAGAGAATTTGAGAAGCGCAGACATCTTGTGAAGCTGAAAAAGATTACAGAGATAGGGAGGGGCAAGTCCATGGAGCGATTTGTAAACAAGGATGAGAATTTTGAAATCGAGGCGTTGTTTAACCGGGAGCCAATGTAGGTTAGAAAGCATAGGGGTGATGGGTGAAAAGGCAGCCTTGTATCAAAAGCAGAGCTCAATAAAATACCAGTCACATTTCAGCAATTATTGGGACTGGTTCATGAAGTACCCACTGAAATTCCAGCACAGTGTACTTATAAGATGTCTATTCAGGTACTATTGTCCTATAAACTATATTAGGAACATCTATTGCATTATAAAGAATTTGCTTTGTTCATGGCAGTAGACTTAAACACAATCTTGATAAGTCTGATTTGACAATTAGTACAAAACAACATTGTATCATTTGGGTTACATGTGGCTGGATTTTAATGCGCAGAAGCGCTGGGAACGGGAAGACCGATAGCACAGGGGTAACCCGGGAACATGTGCAGCATGTCTCAGTGGCATTTTAACGCAGCCGCTTCATTAACATCTGATTTCCGGGTTTCCCATCCAATTAGCATCAGCGATTCTGATGACGACCTATATGACTCAATCTCCGCTCCAGTATTTAAAGGAATACTCCAATCATGCCAGCTGAAGCAGTTGGAGATGTCATGGAAAAAAGTGGAAGTTTTGCAATAGAGTCAAGACAGCCAAAGGCTGTGCCATGCTTCATCAATGCCTTTCTGGGTGTGATGCTGGTGGCTGTGAGTACCTGGAGGGAAATACTCTTCCCTAGCAAAGGGAGGAAGAAGCCTGCTGGTGAGAGAAAGAAGGCGTAGTTGGAGGTTGCTGAGGAGGTCAATCAGCAGGAGGATTGTGGTGCTATGCTCCTGGATCCAATGCAGGAAGCACTTCAATGACGTAAGTAGGCCAGGAAAGGTGAGAGCAATGACACATTGCCCTACATCTTGATGTGTGTATCACCCCAACAACCTCACTCTGCATTTTCAAGCTTATTCCAGCACATCACTCCTCACACCAACTTACCTTGCAGGTGCACTCATTTATCTCCGTCTATGCATATCTTCACATCCCCATCTAGCCATTCACCACTGACGTTCATCCTCATCCTTATGCACTGCCAGGCCTACCCTCATAGTCACCCTCAACAAATACTCTCCATTCATCAGGTAAACACATGCCATTACTCTCACTCAATGGTCCCTTCTTTCCCGGCTTGTGGGAGAAGAGAGCACAGAACACCAGGGAGAGGGAGATAACCGAAGGGGGCCCACCACAGATCCCACAATTAACAGCTACAGAAGAGAAGGTACTGGAGATGAGCGGAGTCTCGGCATGCCTGGCCATCGGAGGTGGAGATGGGGGTCTGCCAGCTGGTGACAAAATTAAATATTATACAACCACATGGCATATCATGTTGACTTGTTTACAACGAGTGAAATATGATCATGTGCACAGCGATAATTTCAAGCATTCTTACCTTCACAGTACTCATTCATGTTTTTTATCTCCCACAGGGCCTTCATGCATCCAACAGGAGGTGGTCGAGGTTGCCCACGACAATGACAACTCCTCAGAGGAGTCACTCCTGAAGTGGATGCATACATGCTGTTTCAGCTAGTGTGCAGGTTGCATTGTTGACCCCTTAATTCCTGAAGGACGCAATGTCCCACTTCAACTCCCTCTGCGGGTGCACCATCACAGGAATTGTGCAGAGCATGCACCAGCTCAGATACTCGCACTTCAGTGGCAGTAGATACAGAGATAGTTGGGTTTTCACATGGTGACTCGCACATCACAAGTGAGAAAGAGCAGATGGTGGAGTCAGGGACAGCGGTGGAGAGTCCGCATCGGAGGGCACAGGATGCTCCAAGCTCTGCTCAGCTGGGCATAGATGCTGTATCCCACGAGCCATCAATGAAGAGGATACTTATTGAGCAGCAAAAGAGAATGTGTGATGTACTAACAGGCGTTCCAGGTGCACTGTGCATGATTGAAGAGAGATTGAAGGAGTCTGCCTCAAGCATGAGTGCAAACTGTCACAGGCCATTGTGATGATGTCTTCCATGGAAAGGTGGCCAACTGCATGGAGCATCAAATGCGGCAATCGAACAAATGCATGCAGGCCTTCAACAAGGGTTTGCACGCTCTGGATGCTACCATAAATAGGCTGAACAATACCCTAGCCTTGGCCTTTCAGCGCCCCACTAATCTGCAGCCAAGTGTTCTCCAGCGCAGCAGGGAAGTGCAGCTGGGCCATGAGAGAGATGATGGTGAAAGGGGACATGGAAGTGGAGACTCCGCTCAAAGCGTTTCCACCTTTCACCCGTTGGTGGCCCCCCCACCCCCACAGTAAGTACCTGACATGCTTCCACGTGTCCCGATTGCAGAGACTGCCCCTGCACAGATGCCAGTTGAGCAGTCTTTGGCAGAGCCCTCACAGGTTCCAAAACCCTGAGGACACTGGCCAAGAGCAAATCAACAGTCAGAGTAGGGACATGAGCAGACTGCCTTTATCTCTGCTGAAGCCACAGTGGTTGAACCATATAGAAGCGCTAGGAAAGGAAGAGTAAAGATTTGTACATGCACCAGTGCACTGGTGGAACCTAAGTGAACCTCGCAATAGTCAGGGCATCCCGGGCAGCAATGTACACTGCTGGTGATGCATTGCCCGCAACACCTTTCCTCTCCTCATCTTCCTCCTTTGCCTTGTCTTCCTGCCCCTCCTCCTCAGAATGCTCCGAAGAGGCTCTGGGCTATGCGTCTTAATCCTCTTGCAGTTCCAAACCTTGCTGCTGGGCAATGTTGTGCTGCGCGCAACACACCACGACCATTCTGGAGACCTTGGCGTTCTGAAGGGCGCCTCTAGATCTGTCCAAGCACTGAAGTGTATCTTCAGCATAGTGATGGCATGTTCAGTGATACATCTGGTGGTCATATGGCATTCATTGTCGCGCTCCCGGGCCTCATTCCATAGGATTCTGAAAGGTGTCATCAGCCATGTTTTAATTGGGTAGCCCTTGTCTCCAAGCAGCCAGCTGGTAACTCTGCTTCCCGGTATGGAGACGTCTGGGAAGGTGCACTACCGCAGGACAAAAGCATCTTGGCAGCTGTCCAGAAATCTTACGCACACTTCCATAAAGATCTTTTTGGGGTTGCATACCAGCTGCACATTGATGGAGGGAAACCCTTGTTGTTGACAAACACTTTTGGGTGATCTATGGGTAATTTAATTGCCACATATGTGCAGTCTATGATGTCCTACACCTGTGGGAAACCAGCCAGAGTTGTAAACCCGAGCACCCACTCCCTCTGGCATAAGCACTGGCAAAGTTGGCATAATTGGTGGCCCTAGCAAATAAGCCATCAGTCCCCTAAATTATGTATTTGTGTGCCACTGACGGTGAGATCCTGCAAATATCTCCAGCAGAGCCCTGGAAAGATCCAGAGGCAAAAATGTTGAGGGAGGTGGTAATTTTGACAGCCACTGGTAAACCATGGCCACCAGGATCAGTGGCAGCAGGTCTTTCTCCAGCAGGCTCCAAATGTCTGCCACCATCTCACGCGACACTCTAAGCCTCCGAATACACTGGTGTTCATACATGTCGAGGAAGCTGATCCTCTGCTTGTAGAATCTGTGTTTAGGTAAGGCCTCCTGCGAGCTGCATCCCTCTGCTGCTTGTAGGACTTGAAAATCAGTAATAACTTTCAAAAGAAACTTCTATATAAAGCACCCAGTGTAAGGCCCAGGAAACTGAACTCTGTGATTAATCTTTTTAAACATTCTGTATAAATGCACATGAAAAACACGGAAGTTGTAATACTGACTTCCTGTAATCTGTAAGAACTTCTGGAGACTTCTGTTTCAAATGCTTAATGCGAAGCACAAAAGGCTGTAATTAGCACAAAGATTAAGAGAAACCCCAACACAATAGAAGTGATACTGACTGTAAGAAATCTTTTGTAGAAGTGTAAACACCGATACTGACTATGTAACTATAAATCAATGAGACTCAGTGAGGTCCATGATAGTGCCAGACTATAGACAATAGACCAGTTTCCGAAGTGCTAATGTGTGCTCAAGGAAGATATAGATCATCGATGAATCAAAAGAAGAATTTGATGATGTGGCAGGTAGCCATGGAAACAACACATGAGAAAACACAGGGACAAATCTCACAGACGGACAAACAGCCCGCAGTAGTCAGAGAAGGATGACCTGGTCAGTCATCAGAAGTTGTACTCCACGAACCCGTCAGATCACTGGGTTGATCACCGGTGAGTGTGTAGGGAAATTGAGGCAGAGACTCCGTAAAGACAAGTGGGAACACGGCTGCCGTCAAGGAAGGGTGACCCGGTCAGACATCAGTAGATGCGCATCACGACATGTCAGCGGACCACTGGGACAATCGTCAGCTCGCGGGGAACTGAGGAACTGGTAACTATAACGTAGCTTAGCAACTCAAGGGATAGGTGTAATGTTGAAAACAGATTGATCAGTATTCAGTAAAGACTGCCACGCACAGTGGGAACTAAACTTATTGGTGTCTTATCATTATTTTCCAAGAGTCGAACTCTGAGAAGTAGTGTTAACTGATTGTTCTTGCCCGTTACAAATTAATCCGGGACAAAATCATCATCCTACATGTTCCCCCATCCTGTGGAGCTACAGGTCTGTGAGCGGCAGACTGATGCTGCTACTATTGCAATTACTGAACATCTTGGTCCTCATTTGAGGTCCGGATTTTGCGGTGGATAATTATAACGAACTGTCAGTGTTCGCCATCAGTTCCTCTCTGAATCTGACCGCAGCTTCAGGATTTAGTGCATTCACATCTAAACACGGAAATCGTGAAGTTGAGATCAGTCATTCATTGCTCCAACACTGGCTGTGCTGTGGACACCCACCCATAGCCAGCAATCAATGTAATCAATGAAATCAGTGAAATTGATGAAAACTTGGGCTGTTCTGCACTCACATCGCTGTTATTTGATTTTACCAATGGGAATTCAGAATGAAAACAAACAGCGCAGTTCTTTTCTAACCAACCAACCTGCTGCTGGCATGAACCACTCATCAGCTTGATGGTGCAATTCACATTCTACTTTAATGGATATTGGGACAAACAGAAAATTTGCTTGTTATTTTAGCAATAATTCTTTACCAGGCCAAATACTTCCATACCTGGTACATTTCTTCACGGCTTTTAATTGGCCAACAGAAAAAAGACACCCAGACCCACAATGCTCTCACCCCTTTTCTACCCTTCAGAATTTCAGACCCATTTGGGGGTGGATACATAATGCACAGTTACTGGTTGCAATAGACATCTGCACTTTTCTGGAGTTCAAGGGCGGAGGCACTTGCATTTTAAAAGTCCCCAGTTTACTGATTCCAGTCAGTCACAGAGTCACAGATTACAGTATTGAAAATGGTCTCCAGAAAAATGGCCAATTATTGGAGCTGAAATTCCTCAGCTCCAGCAGCACTCCTGCATTGGAAAAGGAGCAGTGGAACAGTAGTAGACCATTCAGCCCCTCAAGCCTGTTCCACCATTTAATTAGGTCATGGCTGATTTGTACCATAAATACATTTATCTGTCTTTGCTCTGAAGGAAGACATGAAATTCCAAAATTTTCCCCTACAGAATCATGAATATGTTGTAGATCACATGGATGAACTTCAACAATTGTACATCTCTGTCTGGGGTAAACAGAAAACGGGGATAGTGGCTCAACCGTGGCTAACAAGGGAAATTAAGGATAGTGTTAAATGCAAGGAAGTGGCATATAAATTGGCCAGAAAAAGCAGCAAACCTGAGGACTGGGAGAAATTTATATCACAGCAGAGGAGGACAAAGGGTTTAATTAAAAGGGGGAAAATGGAGTATGAGAGGAAGCTTGCCGGGAACATAAAAACTGACTGCAAAAGCTTCTATAGATATATGAAGAGAAAAAGATCAGTGAAGACAAACATAGGTCCCTTGCAGTCGGATTCAGGTGAATTTATAATGGGGAACAAAGAAATGGCAGACTAGTTGAACAAATACTTTGGTTCTGTCTTCACGAACGAAGACACAAATAACCTTCCGGAAATACTAGGGGACTGAGGGTCTAGTGAGAAGGAGGAACTGAAGGAAATCCTTATTAGGTGGGAAATTGTGTTAGGGAAATTGATGGGATTGAAGGCTGATAAATTCCTTGGGCCTGATAATCTGCATCCCAGAGCACTTAAGGAAGTGGCCCTAGAAATAGTGGATGCATTGGTGATAATTTTCCAGCAGTCTATCGAATCTGGATCGCTTCCTATGGACTGGAGGGTAGATAATATAACACCACTTTTTAAAAAACGAGAAAGCGTGTAATTATAGATCGGTTAGCCTGACATCAGTGGTGGGGAAAATGTTGGAATCAATTATTAAAGATGAAATAGCAGCACATTTGGAAAGCAGTGACAGGATCGGTCCAAGTCAGCATGGATTTATGAAAGGGAAATCATGCTTGACAAGTCTTCTGGAAATTTTTGAGGATGTAACTAGTAGAGTGGACAAGGGAGAACCAGTGGATGTGGTGTATTTGGACTTTCAAAAGGCTTTTGACAAGGTCCTACACAAGAGATTGGTGTGCAAAATTAAAGCACATGGTATTGGAGGTGATGTACTGACATGGATAGAGAACTGGTTGGCAGACAGGAAGCAGAGAGTCGGGATAAACGGGACCTTTTCAGAATGGCAGGTAGTGACTAGTGGGGTGCCGCAGGGTTCAGTGCTTGGACCCCAGCTATTTACAATATACATCAATAATTTGGATAAAGGAATTGAGTGTAATATCTCCAAGTTTGCAGATGACACTAAGCTGGGTGACGGTGTAAGCTGTGAGGAGGACACTAAAAGGCTGTAGGGTGACTTGGACAGGTTAGGTGAGTGGGCAAATGCATGGCAGATGTAGTATAATGTGGATAAATGTGCGGTTATCCACTCTGGGGGCAAAAACACGAAGGCAGAATATTATCTGAATGGCGACAGATTAGGAAAAGGGGAGGTGCAACAAGACCTGAGTGTCATGGTACATCAGTCATTGAAATTTGGCATGCAGGTACAGGTACAGCGGTGAAGAAGGCAAATGGTATGTTGGCCTTCATAGCTAGGGGATTTGAGTATAAGAGCAGGGAGATCTTGCTGCAGTTGTACAGGGCCTTGGTGAGGCCTCACCTGGAATATTGTGTTCAGTTTTGTTCTCCTAATCTGAGGAAGGACATTCTTGCTATTAAGGGAGTGCAGCGAAGATTCACCAGACTGATTCCTGGGATGGCTGGACTGACATATGAGGAGAGATTGGATCAACTGGGCCTGCATTCACTGGAATTTAGAAGGATAAGAGGGGATCTCATACAAACATATAAAATTCTGACGGAACTGGACAGATTAGATTCAGGAAGAATGTTCCCGATGTTGGGGAAGTCCAGAACCAGAGGACACATTCGAAGGATGAGGGGTAAGCCATTTAGGACTGAGATGAGGAGAAACTTCTTCACTCAGAGAGTTGTTAACCTGTGGAATTCCCTACCGCAGAGAGTTGTTGATGCCAGTTCATTGGATATATTCAAGAGGGAGTTAGATATGGCCCTTATGGTAAAGGGATCAAGGGGTATAGAGAGAAAGCAGGAAAGGTGTAGAGGTGAATGATCAGCCATGATATTGAATGGTGGTGCAAGCTCGAAGGGCCGAATGTCCTATTCTTGCACCTGTTTTCTATGTTTCTATGATTCCCGCGATTCAGGGTCATCATTAAATGTGCATAGAGAGACAGAGAGAGAGGGAGTGAAGTGGGTGTGGTGTGGCTGCTTTGGGAGGAAGGAGGGAGAGTTTAGAGCAAATTGGGGAAAAAAAATTAGCTGTTCCCTGAATTTGGTGCCTATAATGGAGAGAGAGAAGGAGACCACACAGCACGCTGTGGAGACTGATGCTGGCGAGAGCAGTGAGCTGGGAGAGGAGCACATTGGAAGGCACAAAAGAGCGAGGAGGTTCTCAGACGAGGCAAATGCCTTCCTCCTGCAGGAGGTCGAGTTACGCTGGGGTGATTTGACACCTGGAGGACGTGGGAAGCCCACCCCAAAGGCCTACCAGAAGATATGGGCCGAGATAGCAGAGGTGGTCTCGTCAGCGACCAACGAGGTGCGTGAGGGCAACCAATGCCGCAAACGATGGAACAACCTTGTCGGATCAGCAAGAGTAAGTATTACATTTATTTAAATGTACTTATGTATTTATATAATTTGATTTGTAAGAGTCATGGGTGACTATCATCAGATGTGAGGTCTTTCACTTTTACCGGGAATGTTTTACTCAAAGCCTACGGTCACGGTGCACGTCTTTAGGTAAAGAATGATAATTATCATCATAATCATGATTACATCTGACGGTTATGTGTTGTATCAGTCTCTGTGACAGTACCTAGCAATGATATCACGCAATGATCTCATGCCATGTCGTCTTATTACCTTTTACAGAAGAAGCTATCGACGATGAGGTCCGTGCAGAGGCGAACAAGTGGGAGGGCCACCAGACCCCAGCGACATCACTGACATTGAGGAGCGAGTGCTCGCACTCGTGGGGAGCAACCCCCGGATGGCCACGCAGGCAGCTGCAGACCCTGAAGTGATGCCACGTGAGTAAATTATACACCATTGTGTGATATAAAGTCAATAGATGCCACACCCACTCCTATCCGAACAATAATATGATGGATGATTTCTAAAATTGTCCAATAAATAATGCTGGCCTAATGAAAATCATTGCAATGCAGAATGTGTTGATGGTCATGAAATGTGATGACTGTGATGATCTTGATCGCGGTGGTGCTTTTGTCATGCATATGCTGTGTGTGGCGCTGGAATCACCTTGTGATCCTAGCACCCCCTTCTCCTCTAATAACCTCATTTGTGTTTTGCAGCTCAGCCAGCAGCACCGCCCCAGGCAAGACCACAGAGGCGAGAAGGTGGGGGCGCGGGGCCGGACTCGCCGGACGATCCTACATCTGGTGCTGAGGAGTTCCGATTCTCGCCCGTCAATCCGCTGGATCTGTTCTCTACGGATGAGAGTGCGGACATCGAGGAACCTGCATCGCCAGGTTTTCGAAGGCATTCCACCCCAATGCCATCTAGTGCTCCTCCGGCCATTTCCGCCTCTACTCTGGAGGTACCGGGCCCAAGCACCTCCCCACAGGGCACCCCATTTGTCCCCAGGACGGCGCTGACTCCGCGGAGGTTTCGTGGACGCAGCAGATCAGGTCCACGAGTGCCACATGAGAGCAGAGAGATGGTACAGTTGTCCAGGAGGACTGTAGACATGGTGACCAGATCCTCGATGCATTGGGGGGGCATATCCCGACAGCTGACCACCATGACTGAATACGTTCCGCGGATGGCGTAGGCCCTGGAGGCGATAGCCAGGAACACTGCTGGCACAGGCCTCCAAATGGTCCCGGAGTGCGGCACTCCACCCTTAGGTTCTGCCAACGGCAACCAGTGCCAACGACCCATGAGAGGCAGGACCATGATCCTCCTTCTGGATCCGAGAACGTTCCCACCTCGGCACCCCCAGTACCGTACATGTGCAACCATTGCCTCTGCCTTCATCCCCCTCAATGAGGCACCACCCGAGGAACTCTTCAGCCAGGCGGCATGGAGCGAGGAAGGGAAGGGGTAGAGTGGAAAGAAAAAGGGGAGGGGGGGAAGGAAAGTGCAGGGCATGTCCGCAGGTGATGGCTGTGTTATATCTCCATCTGGGTGTATGCAATTTGTTGTAATGCATGGGTGGAGGGGGCCACCTTTCCTGCTTTGCATTTGTATTCTGTGTTGCTGGACATGTTGACCATTTGATTGATGTCAATGGTTGGAAAAGTGGGGTGGGGGTGGGGTGTTTTTGCCCCTGATACTTATGATTTCAGATCAATGGTCGCATTAAATGTTTTTTTATTCAACATAACCTTGTTGCGCATTGTCTCAGATAGCTGGACCATTACACACTGGTGATTCCTTAACACGAAAGGGTTAAGTAAAACTTAACTTGAATCAACTTAAACTTTAACTGGCACCAGGGTGATGCCCACCATTGATGTCTGAGCTGCACACAAACAGCAGTGTGTCAGCGTTGTCAATCACAGCAATGTTCTTTCAGGCAAATCGCTCATTATGAGCTCCTGACGTAAGAGTCTTGCAGCTATGTAGCCACCATGGGCCCTTTCCTGCGATCTGGAGGGGGTCGTGGCCATGGTTGCATAATCAGCCTGATTGTCTGGCCCTAGCTCAGCGTCCAGCCCTCGTTTTCCTCTTCCTCTCTCTTCTGAGGTGGAGCACCAGTCCCTTCTGGCAATTCTTGTCCTCTCCTGATAGCCAGATTGTGCAGCATGGAGCACAGAACCACAAATTTGGCTACTTGCTCAGGGTTGTATTGTAGCTCCCCTCCTGAGTGCTACAGGCATCTAAAGCGCTGCTGAAGCACTGTTATTGTTTTCTGGACCACATTGCATGTGTCTCTGTGGCTCTGGCTGTATCGTTTCTCGGCCTCGGTGTGGATGTCACATAGTGGGGTCATCAGCCAAGTGGTTAGGCTATATCAGTTGTTACCAAGCATCCAGCATTGTCCTTGTGGCTGATTCTTAAACATGTCAGAGACAGCGCTCTCATGCAGGATGTGAGCCTAATCGAAGCTGCCCAGACATTTGGCACTCTATTATGATCTGGTTTTGGTCGACAACTAGTTGGACCTTCAGAGAGTGAAATCCTTTTCTGTTACGAAAAAGCTCTGGGTCCTGAGAAGGTGCCCGCATGGCGATGTGAGTGCACTGTATTGCTCCCTGCACCCTGGGGAACTTAGCAATGCGGTAAATGCTCCAGCCCTGTCAGTCTGAGCCTCCGTGGTCATAGGGAAGCTGATAAAGTCCATCCTACGACCATGCAGGGCCTCCGTGACCTGTCTAATGCAGCGATGTGTGGCATGGTGAGAGGGGAAATCTCAACCGCAGAGACCCAAAAGGAACCGGATGCGTAGAAAGACATTGCCGCGGTGACCTTGACCTCGATCAACAGTGATGTCCTGATGGCAGGCTGCATATCTGGCCTGATGAGTTTGCATATTTCAGTGATCACCACCTTGTGGAGGCGCAGTCTCTGAAGGCAGGTGTTCTCGGATAAATCGTGGTAAGACCTCTTCTCCCTGTAAGTGTGGGGTGGGTATGATCTGGACCACATTCTGGCACGTCTTAGATTGGGCACATAATGATGTGCATTAGACATTGTGCCATTTGCACTCTGCAGCATCTGTGTATTAGTTGATGCAGGCTGAGAAATGGCTGGCCCCATTCCAATGAAAGTATAATAGCGATTGATCAGAAGCAATAATTTCCACACTAAAAGACACCTACAGTAAAACCCAAATCATCCAGAGTCTGAAAAGATGTCTGCTGAGATGGCCACTTCACCTGAGACGAACTCCAGAGTCAATCCAAACTGCCCCAAAGTTGAAGCAGCTTTTTCAATGAAGCGACCTGCGATGTGAAAAATGGCGCCCGCACCACTGTGATTAGTTCAGAATAGTTCCATTTTTTCAGAGCGGTGTTTTGGGCGAGCGATATTATGGCCGAGATGTGTGCGAGGTGGTGAAAGTGATGCTGGGCGATCTCCTGGGCGTTAGTTTCGGCAAATGTAATCTTTACGACAAAAAAAAGTGGACAATCGATATAATTGAATTTTGGCATTAATTACGCGTGGAAAGTAATGCTGGGCAATATTATGGCCGTTGGTTTCGCCCATTCTGATCATTCCGCCCAAAAAAAGTGGGCGGGCGGTATTATTTTTTTCCAGCGTTAAGTACATGGCGAAAGTAACACTCGGCGATAAGTGTCCGAAAAATGGGCGTCAGTTTCCATTTTGTGGCTAAATGGGCGATATCTGGGCATTATACCTCATTTCAGTGGTAAAATGGACGTTAAGTGGGTGTTATGCATGCAAAAAGATTGGAAAATCTAGCCCTATGTCTCCTAGTTTTAGTTTCCCCCTGTGAGTGGAAATATCCTCTCTACAGCCACCTTGTCGAGCCCCCTCATTATCTTATATGTTTCAATAAGATCACCTCTCATTCTTCTGAACTCCAATGTGTATAGGCCCAACCTACTCAACCTATCTTCATAAGTCAACCCCCTTATCTCCAGAATCAACCTAGTGAACCTTCTTTGTACAGCCTCCAATGCAAGTATATCCTTCCTTAAATATGGAGACCAAAATTGTATGCAATACTCCACGTGTGGCCTTACCAATACTCTATACAGTTGTAGCAGAACTTCTCTGCTTTTATACTCCATCCCCTTTACAATAAAGGCCAACATTCCATTTGCCTTCCTGATTACTTGCTGTACCTGCATACTGATTTTTTGTGTTTCATGCACAAGGACCCCCAGGTCCCTCTGTACAGCACTTTGCAATTTTTCTCTCTTATTTCTGCCAAACCTCACGTTTTCCACATTATAGTCCATCTGCAAAACTTTTGCCCACTCACTTAGCCTGTCTACATCCCTTTGCAGATTATTTGTGTCCTCCTCACAATTTGCTTTCCCACCCATCTTTGTATCATCAGCAAACTTGACTACATTACCCTTCATCCAAGTCATTAATAAAGATTGTAAATAGTTGAGGACCCTGCAGAACCCCACTAGTCACTGTTTGCCAATTGGAAAATGACCCATTTATCCCAACTCTCTGTTTTCTGTTAGCCAATCCTCTATCCATGCTAATATATTACCCAAAACCCCGTGAGCTTTTATCTTGTGCAGTAACCTCTTATGTGCCACCTTATCGAATGCCTTCTGTAAATCCAAATAGACCACATCCACTGGTTCCCCCTTATTCACCCTGCTCGTTACATCCTCAAAGAACTCCAGCAAATTTGTCAAACATGATTTCCCTTTCATAAAACCATGCTGACTCTGCTTCATTGAATCATGCTTTTCCAAATGTTCCGCTACTGCTTCCTTAATAATGGACTCCAACATTTTTCCAATGACAGATGTTCAGCTAACTGGTCTATAGTTTTCTGCTTTTTGTCTGCCTTTTTTTAAAGCAGAGAGTAGGTAGAAAAAGAGCATTCTCTGATTGGCAGGCTATGACAAGTGGTCTTCTGGGCATCCATGTTTCTAGATGACACTAAGTTTGGTGGCACAGTAGGTGGACTGGAGCCACAGGTTTTCACCATATCTATTAATGACTTGGATGAAGGAATCTACCTATTAGCGCTTCCGCGGGGCAAGTTTATCCCCAGAGAGTTGTGTATCCAAGTTTCCAGATGCCACTAAGTTTGGTGGCACAGTAGATTATGTGGGTGAGAACAACAAGTTAGTGGGCAAAACTGTGGCAGATGGAGTTCAACGTGGTGAAGTGTGACATCACAAAAGTCCTACATTTGCATACGTTACTGGGGGCTGTACTGGCACTGGAGCATCAAT
The DNA here is from genome assembly GCF_044704955.1 of Pristiophorus japonicus. NCBI lineage: Eukaryota > Metazoa > Chordata > Chondrichthyes > Pristiophoridae > Pristiophorus > Pristiophorus japonicus. The sequence goes on along the minus strand of NC_091978.1, from coordinate 169,898,339 downwards.
ATTGGAGGCAGAGAGAAAGATTGCAAAATGTGACCAGAGGGAGGAGGACCAACAAGGCTCTCAAGAGGAGGTCTTACCCTCCCAGGGTATTCTGGAAGCAGTTCTCTTACATCAATTTAACTCGGGAGCAGTATCTTTAGAAGGTTCCACTTCACCAAGGATGTGGCCACAGAGCTCTGCCACCTCCTACAACCAGATCTTCAACCTCAGACTAGGGTGACCACGGCTCTCTCAGTAGCAGTCAAGGTCACTGTGGCCCTCAATTTCTACGCCAGCGGATCCTTCCAGTCTGCAACAGGAGACATATCTAACATATCGCAGTTTGCCATCCATTGCTGCATCCAAGAGGTCACAGAGACTCTCTACAGAGGAGAAGGGACTACATTTCCTTCCCCATCACTAGAGAGAAGATAGACGAGTGTGCATGTGGCTTTGCCAGGATAACGGGTTTCCCCATGGTGCAGGGCGCCATTGACTGCACCCATGTCGCTTTGTAGGCACCTCATAACCATCCTGAGGTATTCCACGGCTGGCTTGTTGGAGACAAGGGCTAACCGCTGTCCACGTAGATCATGACGCCCCTCCACAACCCCAACACTCGTGCCCAGCACTCCTATAATGAAAGCCATGCTGCCACCAGGTACATCATTGAGCAGACCATCGGAGTGCTCAAGCAATGGTTCCGCTGCCTTGACTTGCTCGGGTGGAACCCTCCGGTAATCCTCTGATTAGGTGTCCCTTTTTGTTATCGTCTGCTGCAAGTTGCACAACTTGGCCATCATGAGGGCGCAGTCATTGCCACCTGGCATAACTCCACCAACTCAGGGAGAGGAGGAGGAACAGCAGTGAGGGAGGAGGCCACCACTCAATTGGCCTTCTTGCAGGGTGGTCTGTGACTGCCTCATCAGACTATGGTTCGAATAAATTCGCCCCCACATCCCAGTTGCTCACCGTTTCCCCATCATTCCTTCCATTGTGCATGCCATATCACAACACAGCTGAAATCAGAGACAGCCCAAAATCTGCAACATGCCATTTATAAATTTATCAAAATTCAGTAAAGACTTATACAAAACAGCAATATTAACTAATCAACCTGTGTGCAAACCCTTACTAACCAGCTTTTCCTAATCTACTGCTTCTACGTGTGTCCCCTGTGGCTGCAGCAGGGCAAGTGGAAGGCTGCTGAATGTTGGTGCCAGAGACTACAGATAGCCTTGCAGGACTCCCTAAATCAGCTCTGGGCCTGAAAGGCCTGGTTATACACTCAGGATGCACCACCTCGGGATGGGTGGCATCAGCCTGGGCTGACAGAATGACGGGCAGCAATAAGGGCAATGGCCGAGTGGCAGTGGTGGGATCAGGAATGCTTTCATTCTGAGAGAAGACAGCAGGTTCCTGCTTGATTGACCCACTGCCACTCCCCCGGGACAGCACCTCAGCATCCCTACCAATCTGCTGTGACACCGTGAGATCCCTTGTTGACTGTGATGGAATCAGCAAGTCAACAGTCAGAACTTGTGTGACATCAAGCTGAGACTAAATGCCACCAACCATTGTCTGTATTACAGCACTAAAACGTCGCATGGCTTCCGCCTGTACTGCAATGGATGCTGCAATATCACCCATAACACGTGTTATGAGGTCTGGATCTCCATGGTCTCTATGGGAGTCCACCATCCTTTGCAGAGTGGAAATGCTGAGCTCCATGGTATCTGCAGAGCTCTGGGCAATGTTGGTGGCGGACAGCTCCACGCTCCTTACCATTGCCGAGAGCCTCTCGCCATTGCACCTATGATCTCCATGTGCAAGCCCATCACCCTTCTTGTGAACTCCTCCCCATTGAGGTCCTCCTCTGCTTCCTGTACAGCAGAACTCGCACACAAACTCCAGGGAACTGGCTTCCAAGCTACCTTTTCCCCCTGGCCTTGCTGCAGCCCACTCATCTCTGTTGCACCACCCAGTGTAGACCCCTGTACATGCCTCTAAAGATTGCGTAGTGCATATATCTGAGCTGGTGCCTGAGGGTGAGACATGCGGTGACAGGGTGCTTTGTTCCTCCTCCTCTTCTTCTGGCTCACTCTCACTGGGAGGCTCAGGGAAAAGCTCATCATCTGGTTGCTCTTTATCTGAAAGCATAAAGGCACAAAGCTCACGTTAACATGAGAGCAGGGAAAAGGAACGGAGCAAGAAATGGAGACAGTATCAGGAGCTGGAAAGTGGGAAAGGCTTGTGGTGTGAGGAGGAAGTGGGATGAGAGGAGAGAGGCTGAACATACTATTGTTTACCACCGGGGGGTCAACATCGCCAACAGCCACAGCACCCGCCACCTGGTGTCTACTGATTCTGAGTACTCGCTCCAACAGATCTATAAGATGCAGGATGTCCACTTGACCCTCGCCTTTGCTGCTCCCTCCTATTGTGGGCCAACTTGGCCTTCAAGAGAAAGGAAAGTGTATGAATGAGAGTGCAGCTATGTGTTTGGGAGAGGTGCCTGCCGTAGTTGAATAGCTGTAATTGTAAGCAAGGCATGAGGTGTGGCTGTGCGTTTTAGTAGGTGGAGATGCTTGGTGGGTGAGTGGTGGGGGTGTGTTGGTTTGTGCAGTGTATACAGACTGAGGTTCAGATGCTGGTATGTAGGACCTGCTTAAGCATGTACTCACCTTGACTATTCGAGTGAGGTCATTGAACTTTTTGTGGTACTGAGTGAGGCTCCTGACAACCACATTGCTGGCTAAGACCTCTTGGACCACTTTCCTCCACATTGTCATGAGGGATCGTCCAGGGAAGAGTGATCATAACATGATAAAATTTCTCATTCAGTTTGAGGGTGAGAAACTTGGGTCGGAAACTAGTATTTTAAACATAAATAAAGTCAATTAAAAAGGTATGAAGATAGAGTTGGCTAAAGTGGACTGGCAAAATAGATTAAAAGGTAAGACAGTCATCATCATAGGTAATCCCTCGGAATTGAGGAAACATAGAAACATAGAAACATAGAAAATAGGTGCAGGAGCAGGCCATTCAGCCCTTCTAGCCTGCACCGCCATTCAATGAGTTCATGGCTGAACATGAAACTTCAGTACCCCCTTCCTGCTTTCTCGCCATAACCCTTGATCCCCCGAGTAGTAAGGACTTCATCTAACTCCCTTTTGAATATATTTAGTGAATTGGCCTCAACTACTTTCTGTGGTAGAGAATTCCACAGGTTCACCACTCTCTGGGTGAAGAAGTTTCTCCTCATCTCGGTCCTAAATGGCTTACCCCTTATCCTCAGACTGTGACCCCTGGTTCTGGACTTCCCCAACATTGGGAACATTCTTTCTGCATCTAACCTGTCTAAACCCGTCAGAATTTTAAACGTTTCTATGAGGTCCCCTCTCATTCTTCTGAACTCCAGTGAATACAAGCCCAGTTGATCCAATCTTTCTTGATAGGTCAGTCCCGCCATCCCGGGAATCAGTCTGGTGAACCTTCGCTGCACTCCCTCAATAGCAAGAATGTCCTTCCTCAAGTTAGGAGACCAAAACTGTACACAATCCTCCAGGTGTGGCCTCACCAAGGCCCTGTACAACTGTAGCAACACCTCCCTGCCCCTGTATTCAAATCCCCTCGCTATGAAGGCCAACATGCCATTTGCTTTCTTAACCGCCTGCTGTACCTGCATGCTAACCTTCAATGACTGATGTACCATGACACCCAGGTCTCGTTGCACCTTCCCTTTTCCTAATTTGTCACCATTCAGATAATAGTCTGTCTCTCTGTTTTTACCACCAAAGTGGATAACCTCACATTTATCCACATTATACTTCATCTGCCATGTATTTGCCCACTCACCTAACCTATCCAAGTCACTCTGCAGCCTAATAGCATCCTCCTCGCAGCTCACACTGCCACCCAACTTAGTATCATCCGCAAATTTGGAGATACTGCATTTAATCCCCTCGTCTAAATCATTAATGTACAATGTAAACAGCTGGGGCCCCAGCACAGAACCTTGCGGCACTCCACTAGTCACTGCCTGCCATTCTGAAAAGTACCCGTTTACTCCTACTCTTTGCTTCCTGTCTGACAACCAGTTCTCAATCCACGTCAGCACACTACCCCCAATCCCATGTGCTTTAACTTTGCACATTAATCTCTTGTGTGGGACCTTGTCGAAAGCCTTCTGAAAGTCCAAATATACCACATCAACTGGTTCTCCTTTGTCCACTTTACTGGAAACATCCTCAAAAAATTCCAGAAGATTTGTCAAGCATGATTTCCCTTTCACAAATCCATGCTGACTTGGACCTATCATGTCACCATTTTCCAGATGCACTGCTATGACATCCTTAATAATCGATTCCATCATTTTACCCACTACTGAGGTCAGGCTGACCGGTCTATAATTCCCTGTTTTCTCTCTCCCTCCTTTTTTAAAAAGTGGGGTTACATTGGCTACCCTCCACTCCATAGGAACTGATCCAGAGTCAATGGAATGTTGGAAAATGACTGTCAATGCATCCGCTATTTCCAACGCCACCTCCTTAAGTACTCTAGGATGCAGTCCATCAGGCCCTGGGGATTTATCGGCCTTCAATCCCATCAATTTCCCCAACACAATTTCCCGACTAATAAAGATTTCCCTCAGTTCCCCCTCCTTACTGGACCCTCTGACCCCTTTTATATCCGGAAGGTTGTTTGTATCCTCCTTAGTGAATACTGAACCAAAGTACTTGTTCAATTGGTCTGCCATTTCTTTGTTCCCCGTTATGACTTCCCCTGATTCTGACTGCAGGGGACCGACGTTTGTCTTCACCAACCTTTTTCTCTTTACATACCTATAGAAACTTTTGCAATCCGCCTTAATGTTCCCTGCAAGCTTCTTCTCGTACTCCATTTTCCCTGCCCTAATCAAACCCTTTGTCCTCCTCTGCTGAGTTCTAAATTTCTCCCAGTCCCCAGGTTCGCTGCTATTTCTGGCCAATTTGTATGCCACTTCCTTGGCTTTAATACTATCCCTGATTTCCCTAGATAGCCACGGTTGAGCCACCTTCCCTTTTTTATTTTTATGCCAGACAGGAATGTACAATTGTTGTAATTCATCCATGCGGTCTCTAAATGTCTGCCATTGCCCATCCACAGTCAACCCCCTAAGTATCATTCGCCAATCTATCCTAGCCAATTCACGCCTCATACCTTCAAAGACTTGCTTACACTCTTAAAATAAGTTCTTAGGTGGCTGAACAGTCCAATACGAGATCCATTGACTCTGTCACAGGTGGGACAGATAGTCGTTGAGGGAAGGGGTGGGTGGGACTGGTTTGCCACACGCTCTTTCTGCTGCCTGCGCTTGATTTCTGCGTGCTCTCGATGATGAGACTCGAGGTGCTCAGCATCCTCCTGGATGCACTTCCTCCACTTAGGGCGGTCTTTGGCCTTGGACTCCCAGGTGTCAGTGGTGATGTTGCACTTTATCAGGGAGGCTTTGAGGGTGTCCTTTTAACATTTCCAACTGCCCACCTTTGGTTCGTTTGCCGTGAAGGAGTTTCGAGTAGAGCGCTTGCTTTGGGAGTCTCGTATCTGGCATGCAAACTATGTGGCCTGCCCAGCGGAGCTGATCAAGTGTGGTCAGTGCTTCAATGCTGGGGATGTTGGCCTGGTCTAGGATGCTAATGTTGCTGTGTCTGTCCTCCCAGGGGATTTGTAGGATCTTGCGGAGATATCGTTGGTGGTATTTCTCCGGCGACTTGAGGTGTCTACTGTACATGGTCCCTGTCTCTGAGCCATACAGGAGGGCGGGTATTACTACAACTCTGTAGACCATGAGCTTGGTGGCATTTTTGAGAGCCTGGTCTTCAAACACTTTTCCTCAGGCAGCCGAAGGTAC